>NC_082697.1:62425423-62570887 GCF_949987515.2 Delphinus delphis | reverse complement strand
AACCCTAGCCCGAACCCTAACCCTAAATCTTCCCCGAAGCCTGCCCCTCACCCGTCCCACAATCTTAACACGTACGCTAACGCTAACCCGCCCCCTCACACGTACACTCACCCTAAAGCGTTGTCGTACCCTCACCTGGACCCTAAACCGTCCCCGTCCCCTAACCCTAAACCTAGCCCGAACCCTAACCCTAACCCTTCGCCGAAGCCTGACCCTCACCCGTCCCCTAATCCTAACCCGTACGCTAACGCTAACCCGCGCCCTCACACGTACGCTCCCCCTAAAGCGTTGGCGTACCCTCACCTGGAACCTAAACCGTCCCTGTCCCCTAACCCTAACCCTAGCCCGAACCCTAACCCTAACCCTTCCCCGAAGCGTGACCCTCACCCGTCCCCTAATCCTAACCCGTACGCTAACGCTAACCCGCGCCCTCACACGTACGCTCCCCCTAAAGCGTTGGCGTACCCTCACCAGGACCCTAAACCGTCCCCGTCCCCTAACCCTAACCCTAGCCCGAACCCTAACCCTAACACTTCCCCGAAGCCTGACCCTCACCCGTCCCCTAATCCCAACCCGTACGCTAACGCTAACCCGCTCCCTCACACGTACGCTCCCCCTAAAGCGTTGGCGTACCCTCACCTGGACCCTAAACCGTTCCCGTGCTCTAACCCTAACCCTAGCCCGAAACCTAACCCTAACTCTTCCCTGAAGCCTGACCCTCACCCGTCCCCTAATCCTAACCCGTACGCTAACGCTAACCCGCGCCCTCACACGTACGCTCCCCCTAAAGCGTTGGCGTACCCTCACCTGGACCCTAAACCGTCCCCGTCCCCTAACCCTAACCCTAGCCCGAACCCTAACCCTAACCCTTCCCCGAAGCCTGACCCTCACCCGTCCCCTAATCCTAACCCGAACGCTAACGCTAACCCGCGCCCTCACACGTACGCTCCCCCTAAAGCGTTGTCGTACCCTCACCTGGACCCTAAACCGTCCCCGTCCCCTAACCCTAGCCCGAACCCTAACCCTAACACTTCCCCGAAGCATGAACCTCACCCGTCCCCTAATCCTAACCCGTACGCTAACGCTAACCCGCGCCCTCACACGTACGCTCCCCCTAAAGCGTTATCGTACCCTCACCTGGACCCTAAACCGTCCCCGTCCCCTAACCCTAACACTAGCCCGAACCCTAACCCTAACCCTTCCCGGAAGCCTGACCCTCACCCGTTCCCTAATCCCAACCCGTACGCTAACGCTAACCCGCGCCCTCACACGTACGCTCCCCCTAAAGCGTTGGCGTACCCTCATCTGGACCCTAAACCGTCCCCGTCCCCTAACCCTAACCCTAGCCCGAACCCTAACCCTAACCCTTCCCCGAAGCGTGAGCCTCACCCGTCCCCTAATCCTAACCCGTACGCTAACGCTAACCCGCGCCCTCACACGTACGCTCCCCCTAAAGCGTTGGCGTACCCTCACCTGGACCCTAAACCGTCCCCGTCCCCTAACCCTAACCCGAACAGTAACCCTAACCCTTCCCAGAAGCGAGAACCTCAGCCGTCCCCTAATCCTAACCCGTACGCTAACGCTAACCCGCGCCCTCACACATACGCTCCCCCTAAAGCGTTGTCGTACCCTCACCTGGACCCTAAACCGTCCCCGTCCCCTAACCCTAACCCTAGCCTGAACCCTAACCCTAACCCTTCCCCGAAGCGTGAGCCTCACCCGTCCCCTAATCCTAACACACACGCTAACGCTAACCCGCGCCCTCACACGTACGCTCCCCCTAAAGCGTTGGCGTACCCTCACCTGGACCCTAAACCGTCCCGGTCCCCCACCCCTAACCCTAGCCCGAACCCTAACCCTAACCCTTGCCGAAGCATGAGCCTCACCCGTTCCCTAATCCCAACCCGTACGCTAACGCTAACCCGCGCCCTCACACGTACGCTCCCCCTAAAGCGTTGGCGTACCCTCACCTGGACCCTAAACCGTCCCCGTCCCCTAACCCTAACCCTATCCCGAAACCTAAACCTAACCCTTCGCCGAAGCCTGACCCGCACCCGTCCCCTAATCCTAGCCCGTACGCTAATGCTAACCTGCGCTCTCACACGTAAGCTCCCCCTAAAGCGTTGTCGTACCCTCACTTCGACCCAAAACCGTCCCCGTCCCCTAACCCTAACCCTAGGCCGAACCCTAACCCTAACCCTTCCCCGCAGCCTGACCCTCACCCGTCCCCTAATCCTAACCCGTACGCTAACGCTAACCCGCGCCCTCACACGTACGCTCCCCCTAAAGCGTTGTCGTACCCTCACCTGGACCCTAAACCGTCCCCGTCCCCTAACCCTAACCCTAGCCCGAACCCTAACCCTAACCCTTCCCCGAAGCGTGAGCCTCACCCGTCCCCAATCCTAACCCGTACGCTAACGCTAAGCCGCGCCCTCACACGTACGCTCCCCCTAAAGCGTTGGCGTACCCTCACCTGGACCCTAAACCGTCCCCGTCCCCTACCCCTAACCCTAGCCCGAACCCTAACCCTAACCCTTCCCCGAAGCGTGAGCCTCACCCGTTCCCTAATCCCAACCCGTACGCTAACGCTAACCCGCGCCCTCACACGTACGCTCCCCCTAAAGCGTTGTCGTACCCTCACCTGGAGCCTAAACCGTCCCCGTCCCCTAACCCTAACCCTATCCCGAACCCTAAACCTAACCCTTCGCCGAAGCCTGACCCGCACCCGTCCCCTAATCCTAGCCCGTACGCTAATGCTAACCTGCGCTCTCACACGTACGCTCCCCCTAAAGCGTTGTCATACCCTCACCTGGACCCTAAACCGTCCCCGTCTCCTAACCCTAACCCTAGCCCGAACCCTAACCCTAACCCTTCCCCGAAGCGTGAGCCTCACCCGTCCCCTAATCCTAACCCGTACGCTAACGCTAACCCGCGCCCTCACACGTACGCTCCCCCTAAAGCGTTGTCGTACCCTCACCTCGACCCTAAACCGTATCCGTCCCCTAACCCTAACCCTAGGCCGAACTCTAACCCTAACCCTTCCCCGAAGCCTGACCCTCACCCGTCCCCTAATCCTAACCCGTACGCTAACGCTAACCCGCGCCCTCACACGTACGCTCCCCCTAAAGCGTTGTCGTACCCTCACCTGGATTCTAAACCGTCCCCGTTCCCTAACCCTAACCCTAGCCCGAACCCTAACCCTAAGCCTTCCCCGAAGCCTGACCCTCACCCGTTCCCTAATCCCAAACCGTACGCTAACGCTAACCCGCTCCCTCACACGTACGCTCCCCCTAAAGCGTTGGCGTACCCTCACCTGGACCCTAAACCGTTCCCGTCCTCTAACCCTAACCCTAGCCCGAACCCTAAGCCTAACTCTTCCCCGAAGCCTGACCCTCACCCATCCCCTAATCCTAACCCGTACGCTAACGCTAACCCGCGCCCTCACACGTACGCTCCCCCTAAAGCGTTGTCGTACCCTCACCTGGACCCTAAACCGTCCCCGTCCCCTAACCCTAACCCTAGCCCGAACCCTAACGCTAACCCTTCCCTGAAGCCTGACCCTCACCCGTCCCCTAATCATAACCCGTACGCTAACGCTAACCCACGCCCTCACACGTACGCTCCCCCTAAAGCGCTGTCGTACCCTCACCTGGACCCTAAACCGTCCCCGTCCCGTAACGCTAACCCTAGCCCGAACCCTGACCCTAAACCTTCCCCGAAGCCTGACCCTCACCCGTCCCCTAATCCTAACCCGTACGCTAACGCTAACTCGCGTCCTCACACGTATGCTCCCCGTAAAGCGTTGGCGTACCCTCACCTGGACCCTAAACCGTCCCCATCCCCTAACCCTAACCCTAGCCCGAACCCTAACCCTAACTCTTCCCCGAAGCCTGACACTCACCTGTCCCCTAATCCTAACCCGTATGCTAACGCTAACCCGCGCCCTCACACGTAAGCTCCCCCTAAAGCGTTGTCGTACCCTCACTTCGACCCAAAACCGTCCCCGTCCCCTAACCCTAACCCTAGGCCGAACCCTAACCCTAACCCTTCCCCGCAGCCTGACCCTCACCCGTCCCCTAATCCTAACCCGTACGCTAACGCTAACCCGCGCCCTCACACGTACGCTCCCCCTAAAGCGTTGGCGTACCCTCACCTGGACCCTAAACCGTCCCCGTCCCCTAACCCTAACCCTAGCCCGAACCCTAACCCTAACCCTTCCCCGAAGCGTGAGCCTCACCCGTTCCCTAATCCTAACCCGTACGCTAACGTTAACCCGCGCCCTCACACGTACGCTCCCCCTAAAGCGTTGGCGTACCCTCACCTGGACCCTAAACCGTCCCCGTCCCCTAACCCTAACCCTAGCTCGAACCCTAAGCCTAACCCTTCCCGGAAGCCTGACCCTCACTCGTTCCCTAATCCCAACCCGTAGGCTAACGCTAACCCGCGCCCTCACACGTACGCTCCACCTAAAGCGTTGGCGTACACTCACCTGGACCCCAAACCGTCCCCGTCCCCTAACCCTAACCCTAGCCCGAACCCTAACCCTAACCCTTCCCCGAAGCGTGAGCCTCACCCGTCCCCTAATCCTAACCCGTACGCTAACGCTAACCCACGCCCTCACACGTACGCTCCCCCTAAAGCGTTGGCGTACCCTCACCTGGACCCTAAACCGTCCTCATCCCTTAAGCCTAACCCTAGCGCGAACCCTAACCCTAACCCTTCCCCGAAGCCTTACCCTCACCCGTCCCCTAATCCTAACCCATACGCTAACGCTAACCCGCGCCCTCACACCTACGCTCCCCCTAAAGCGTTCTCGTACCCTCACCTGGACCCTAAACCGTCCCCGTCCCCTAACCCTAACCCTAGCCCGAACCCTAACCCTAACACTTCCCCGAAGCCTGACCCTCACCCGTCCCCTAATCCTAACCCGTACGCTAACGCTAACCCGCGCCCTCACACGTACGCTCCCCCTAAATCGTTGGCGTACCCTCACCTCGACCCTAAACCGTCCCCGTCCCCTAACCCTAACCCTAGCCCGAACCCTAACCCTAACACTTCCCCGAACCCTGCCCCTTAACCGTCCCCTAATCCCAACCCGTACGCTAACGCTAACCCGCGCCCTCACACGTACGCTCCCCTAAAGCGTTGGCGTACCCTCACCTGGACCCTAAACCGTCCCCGTCCCCTAACCCCAACCCTAGCCCGAACCCTAACCCTAACACTTCCGCGAAGCGTGAGCCTCACCCGTCCCCTAATCCTAACCCGTACGCTAACGCTAACCCGCGCCCTCACACGTACGCTCCCCCTAAAGCGTTGTCGTACCCTCACCTGGACCCTAAACCGTCCCCGTCCCCTAACCCTAACCCTAGCCCGAACCTAACCCTAACCCTTCCCCGAAGCGTGAGCCTCACCCGTCCCCAATCCTAACCCGTCCGCTAACGCTAAGCCGCGCCCTCACACGTACGCTCCCCCTAAAGCGTTGGCGTACCCTCACCTGGACCCTCAACCGTCCCCGTCCCCTACCCCTAACCCTAGCCCGAACCCTAACCCTAACCCTTCCCCGAAGCGTGAGCCTCACCCGTTCCCTAATCCCAACCCGTACGCTAACGCTAACCCGCGCCCTCACACGTACGCTCCCCTAAAGCGTTGGCGTTCCCTCAACCGGACCCTAAACCGTCCCCGTCCCTTAACCCTAACCCTAGCCCGAACCCTAACCCTAACCCTTCCCCGAAGCCTGCCCCTGAACCGTCCCCTAATCCTAACCTGTACGCTAACGCTAACCCGCGCCCTCACACGTACGCTCCCCCTAAAGCGTTGGCGTACCCTCACCTGGACCCTAAACCGTCCCCGTCCCCTAACCCTAACCCTAGCAAGAACCCTAACCCTAAACCTTCCCCGAAGCCTGACCCTCACCCGTCCCCTAATCCTAACCCGTACGCTAACGCTAACCTGCGCCCTCACACGTACGCTCCCACTAAAGCGTTGTCGTACCCTCACCTGGACCCTAAACCGTCCCCGTCCCCTAACCCTAACCCTAGCCCGAACCCTAACCCTAACCCTTCCCCGAAGCGTGAGCCTCACCCGTCCCCTAATCCTAACCCGTACGCTAACGCTAACCCGCGCCCTCACACGTACACTACCCCTAAAGCGTTGGCTTACCCTCACCTGGACCCTAAACCGTCCCCGTCCCCTAACCCTAACCCTAGCCCGAACCCTAACCCTAACCCTAACCCTTCCCCGAAGCCTGACCCTCACCCATCCCCTAATCCTAACCCGTACACTAACGCTAACCCGCGCCCTCACACGTACGCTCCCCCTAAAGCGTTGTCGTACCCTCACCTGGACCCTAAACCGTCCCCGTCCCCTAACCCTAACCCTAGCCGGAACCCTAACCCTAACCCTTCCCCGAAGACTGACCCTCACCCGTCCCCTAATCCTAAACCGTACGCTAACGCTAACCCGTGCCCTCACACGTACGCTCCCCCTAAAGCGTTGGCGTACCCTCACCTGGGCCCTAAACCGTCCCCGTCCCCGTCCCCTAACCCTAGCCTGAACCCTAACCCTAAATCTTCCCCGAAGCCTGCCCCTCACCCGTCCCACAATCTTAACACGTACGCTAACGCTAACCCGCGCCCTCACACGTACGCTCCCCCTAAAGCGTTGTCGTACCCTCACCTGGACCCTAAACCGTCCCCGTCCCCTAACCCTAACCCTAGCCCGAACCCTAACTCTAACCCTTCCCCGAAGCGTGAGCCTTACCCGTTCCCTAATCCTAAGCCGTACGCTAACGCTAAGCCGCGCCCTCACACGTACGCTCCCCCTAAAGCGTTGGCGTACCCTCACCTGGACCCTAAACCGTCCCCGTCCCCTAACCCTAACCCTAGCCCAAACCCTAACCCTAACCCATCACCGAAGCCTGACCCTCACCCGTTCCCTAATCCCAACCCGTACGCTAACGCTAACCCGCGCCCTCACACGTACGCTCCCCCTAAAGCGTTGGCGTACCCTCACCTGGACCCTAAACCGTCCCCGTCCCCTAACCCTAACCCTAGCCCGAACCCTAACCCTAACCCTTCCCCGAAGCCTGAGCCTCACCCGTCCCCTAATCCTAACCCGTACGCTAACGCTAACCCGCGCCCTCACACATACGCTCCCCCTAAAGTGTTGTCGTACCCTCACCTGGACCCTAAACCGTCCCCGTCCCCTAACCCTAACCCTAGCCCGAACCCTAACGCTAACCCTTCCCTGAAGCCTGACCCTCACCCGTCCCCTAATCATAACCCGTACGCTAACGCTAACCCACGCCCTCACACGTACGCTCCCCCTAAAGCGCTGTCGTACCCTCACCTGGACCCTAAACCGTCCCCGTCCCGTAACGCTAACCCTAGCCCGAACCCTGACCCTAAACCTTCCCCGAAGCCTGACCCTCACCCGTCCCCTAATCCTAACGCTTACGCTAACGCTAACTCGCGCCCTCACACGTATGCTCCCCCTAAAGCGTTGGCGTACCCTCACCTGGACCCTAAACCGTCCCCGTCCCCTAACCCTAACCCTAGCCCGAACCCTAACCCTAACCCATCACCGAAGCCTGACCCTCACCCGTTCCCTAATCCCAACCCGTACGCTAACGCTAACTCGCGCCCTCACACGTACGCTCCCCCTAAAGCGTTGGCGTACCCTCACCGGGACCCTAAACCGTCCCCGTCCCCTAACCCTAACCCTAGCCCGAACCCTAACCCTAACCCTTCCCCGAAGCCTGACCCTCACCCGTCCCCTAATCCTAACGCTTACGCTAACGCTAACCCGCGCCCTCACACGTACGCTCCCCCTAAAGCGTTGGCGTACCCTCACCTGGACCCTAAACCTTCCCCGTCCCCTAACCCTAACCCTAGCCCGAACCCTAACCCTAACCCTTCCCCGAAGCCTGACCCTCACCCGTCCCCTAATCCTAACCCGTACGCAAACGCTAACCCGCGCCCTCACACGTACGCTCCCCCTAAAGTGTTGTCGTACCCTCACCTGGACCCTAAACCGTCCCCGTCCCCTAACCCTAACCCTAGCCCGAACCCTAACCCTAACCCTTCCCCGAAGCCTGACCCTCACCCGTCCCCTAATCCTAACGCTTACGCTAACGCTAACCCGCGCCCTCACACGTACGCTCCCCCTAAAGCGTTGGCGTACCCTCACCTGGACCCTAAACCATCCCCGTCCCCTAACCCTAACCCTAGCCCGAACCCTAACCCTAACCCTTCCCCGAAGCCTGACCCTCACCCGTCCCCTAATCCTAACCCGTACGCTAACGCTAACCCGCGCCCTCACAGGTACGCTCCCCCTAAAGCGTTGTCGTACCCTCACCTGGACCCTAAACCGTCCCCGTCCCCTAACCCTAACCCTAGCCCGAACCCTAACCCTAACACTTCCCCGAAGCCTGACCCTCACCCGTCCCCTAATCCCAACCCGTACGCTAACGCTAACCCGCTCCCTCACACGTACGCTCCCCCTAAAGCGTTGGCGTACCCTCACCTGGACCCTAAACCGTTCCCGTCCTCTAACCCTAACCCTAGCCCGAACCCTAACCCTAACTCTTCCCCGAAGCCTGACCCTCACCCGTCCCCTAATCCTAACCCGTACGCTAACGCTAACCCGCGCCCTCACACGTACGCTCCCCCTAAAGCGTTGTCGTACCCTCACCTGGACCCTAAACCGTCCCCGTCCCCTAACCCTAACCCTAGCCCGAACCCTAACCCTAACCCTTCCCCGAAGCGTGACCCTCACCCGTCCCCTAATCCTAACCCGTACGCTAACGCTAACCCGCGCCCTCACACGTACGCTCCCCCTAAAGCGTTGTCGTACCCTCACCTGGACCCTAAACCGTCCCCGTCCCCTAACCCTAACCCTAGCCCGAACCCTAACCCTAACCCTTCCCCGAAGCATGAACCTCACCCGTCCCCTAATCCTAACCCGTACGCTAACGCTAACCCGCGCCCTCACACGTACGCTCCCCCTAAAGCGTTATCGTACCCTCACCTGGACCCTAAACCGTCCCCGTCCCCTAACCCTAACCCTAGCCCGAACACTAACCCTAACCCTTCCCGGAAGCCTGACCCTCACCCGTTCCCTAATCCCAACCCGTACGCTAACGCTAACCCGCGCCCTCACACGTACGCTCCCCCTAAAGCGTTGGCGTACCCTCACCTGGACCCTAAACCGTCCCCGTCCCCTAACCCTAACCCTAGCCCGAACCCTAACCCTAACCCTTCCCCGAAGCGTGAGCCTCACCCGTCCCCTAATCCTAACCCGTACGCTAACGCTAACCCGCGCCCTCACACGTACGCTCCCCCTAAAGCGTTGGCGTACCCTCACCTGGACCCTAAACCGTCCTCGTCCCTTAACCCTAACCCTAGCCCGAACCCTAACCCTAACCCTTCCCCGAAGCCTGACCCTCACCCGTCCCCTAATTCTAACCCGTACGCTAACGCTAACCCGCGCCCTCACACGTACGCTCCCCCTAAAGCGTTGGCGTACCCTCACCTGGACCCTAAACCGTCCCCGTCCCCTAACCCTAACCCTAGCCCGAACCCTAACCCTAACCCTTCCCCGAAGCCTAACCCTCATCTGTCCCCTAATCCTAACCCGTACGCTAACGCTAACCCACGTCCTCACACGTACGCTCCCCCTAAAGCGTTGTCGTACCCTCACATGGACCCTAAACCGTCCCCGTCCCCTAACCCTAACCCTAGCCCGAACCCTTACCCTAACCCTTCCCCGAAGCCTGACCCTCACCCGTCCCCTAATCCTAACCCGTACGCTAACGCTAACCCGCGCCCTCACACGTAGGCTCCCCCTAAAGCGTTGTCATACCCTCACGTGGACCCTAAACCGTCCCCGTCCCCTAACCCTAACCCTAGCCCGAACCCTAACCCTAACCCTTCCCCGAAGCGTGAGCCTCACCCGTTCCCTAATCCCAACCCGTACGCTAACGCTAACCCGCGCCCTCACACGTACGCTCCCCTAAAGCGTTGGCGTACCCTCACCTGGACCCTAAACCGTCCCCGTCCCCTAACCCTAACCCTAGCCCGAACCCTAACCCTAACCCTTCGCCGAAGCCTGACCCTCACCCGTCCCCTAATCCTAACCCGTACGCTAACGCTAACCCGCGCCCTCACACGTACGCTCCCC
Source organism: Delphinus delphis (assembly GCF_949987515.2). Taxonomy (NCBI): domain Eukaryota; kingdom Metazoa; phylum Chordata; class Mammalia; order Artiodactyla; family Delphinidae; genus Delphinus; species Delphinus delphis. Next base: position 62,560,708 of record NC_082697.1, on the reverse strand, counting down.
CTATAGCGTTGTCATACCCTGACCTGGACCCTAAACCGTCCCCGTCCCCTAACCCTAACCCTAGACCAAACCCTAACCCTAACCCTTCCCCAAAGCCTGACCCTCACCCGTTCCCTAATCCCAACCCTTACGCTAACGCTAACTCGCGCCCTCACACGTACGCTCCCCCTAAAGCGTTGGCGTACCCTCACATGGACCCTAAACCGTCCCCGTCCCCTAACCCTAACCCTAGCACGAACCCTAAACCTAACTCTTCCCCGAAGCCTGACACTCACCTGTCCCCTAATCCTAACCCGTACGCTAACGCTAACCCGCGTCCTCACACGTACGCTCCCCCTAAAGCGTTGGCGTACCCTCACCTGGACCCTAAACCGTCCCCGTCCCCTAACCCTAACCCTAGCCAGAACCCTAACCCTAACCCTTCCCAGAAGCGTGAGCCTCACCCGTCCCCTAATCCTAACCCGTACGCTAACGCTAACCCGCGCCCTCACACGTACGCTCCCCCTAAAGCGTTGGCGTACCCTCACCTGGACCCTAAACCGTCCCCGTCCCTTAACCCTAAACCTAGCCCGAACCCTAACCCTAACCCTTCCCCGAAGCCTGACCCTCACCCGTCCCCTAATCCTAACCCGTACGCTAACGCTAACCGGCGCCCTCACACGTACGCTCCCCCTAAAGCGTTGGTGTACCCTCACCTGGACCCTAAACCGTCCCCGTACCCTAACCCTAACCCTAGCCAGAACCCTAACCCTAACCCTTCCCCGAAGCCTGACCCTCACCCGTCCCCTAATCCTAACCCGTACGCTAACGCTAACCCGCGCCCTCACACGTACGCTCCCCCTAAAGCGTTGTCGTACCCTCACCTGGACCCTAAACCGTCCCCGTCCCCTAACCCTAACCCTAGCCGGAACCCTAACCCTAACCCTTCCCCGAAGACTGACCCTCACCCGTCCCCTAATCCTAACCCGTACGCTAACGCTAACCCGTGCCCTCACACGTACGCTCCCCCTAAAGCGTTGGCGTACCCTCACCTGGGCCCTAAACCGTCCCCGTCCCCGTCCCCTAACCCTAGCCCGAACCCTAACCCTAAATCTTCCCCGAAGCCTGCCCCTCACCCGTCCCACAATCTTAACACGTACGCTAACGCTAACCCGCGCCCTCACACGTACACTCACCCTAAAGCGTTGGCGTACCCTCACCTGGACCCTAAACCGTCCCCGTTCCCTAACCCTAACCCTAGCCCGAACCCTAACCCTAACCCTTCCCCGAAGCCTAACCCTCACCCGTCCCCTAATCCTAACCCGTACGCTAACGCTAACCCGCGCCCTCACACGTACGCTCCCCCTAAAGCGTTGTCGTACCCTCACCTGGACTCTAAACCGTCCCCTTTCCCTAACCCTAACCCTAGCCCGAAACCTAACCCTAACCCTTCTCCGAAGCCTGACCCTCACCCGTTCCCTAATCCCAACCCGTACGCTGACGCTAACCCGCGCCCTCACACGTACGCTCCCCCTAAAGCGTTGTCGTACCCTCACCTGGACCCTAAACCGTCCCCGACCTCTAACCCTAACCCTAGCCCGAACCCTAACCCTAACTCTTCCCCGAAGCCTGACCCTCACCCGTCCGCTAATCCTAACCCGTACGCTAACGCTAACCCGCGCCCTCACACGTACGCTCCCCCTAAAGCGTTGGCGTACCCTCACCTGGACCCTAAACCGTCCCCGTCCCCTAACCCTAACCCTAAACTGAACCCTAACCCTAACCCTACCCCGAAGCCTGAGCCTCACCCGTCCCCTAATCCTAACCCGTACGCTAACGCTAACCCACGCCCTCAAACGTACGCTCCCCCTAAAGTGCTGTCGTACCCTCACCTGGACCCTAAACCGTCCCCGTCCCCTAACCCTAACCCTAGCCCGAACCCTAAAGCTAACCCTTCCCTGAAGCCTGACCCTCACCCGTCCCCTAATCATAACCCGTACGCTAACGCTAACCCACGCCCTCACACGTACGCTCCCCCTAAAGCGCTGTCGTACCCTCACCTGGACCCTAAACCGTCCCCGTCCCGTAACGCTAACCCTAGCCCGAACCCTGACCCTAAACCTTCCCCGAAGCCTGACACTCACCCGGCCCCTAATCCTAACCCGTACGCTAACGCTAACTCGCGCCCTCACACGTACGCTCCCCCTAAAGCGTTGGCGTACCCTCACCTGGACCCTAAACCGTCCCCATCCCCTAACCCTAACCCTAGCCCGAACCCTAACCCTAACTCTTCCCCGAAGCCTGACACTCACCTGTCCCCTAATCCTAACCCGTACGCTAACGCTAACCCGCGCCCTCACACGTACTCTCCCCCTAAAGCGTTGGCGTACCCTCACCTGGACCCTAAACCGTCCCCGTCCTCTAACCCCAACCCTAGCCCGAACCCTAACCCTAACCCTTCCCCGAAGCCTGCCGCTCAACCGTCCCCTAATCCTAACCCGTATGCTAACGCTAACCCGCGCCCTCACACGTAAGCTCCCCCTAAAGCGTTGTCGTACCCTCACTTCGACCCAAAACCATCCCCTTCCCCTAACCCTAACCCTAGGCCGAACCCTAACCCTAACCCTTCCCCGCAGCCTGACCCTCACCCGTCCCCTAATCCTAACCCGTACGCTAACGCTAACCCGCGCCCTCACACGTACGCTCCCCCTAAAGCGTTGTCGTACCCTCACATGGACCCTAAACCGTCCCCGTCCCCTAACCCTAACCCTAGCCCGAACCCTAACCCTAACCCTTCCCGGAAGCCTGACCCTCACTCGTTCCCTAATCCCAACCCGTAGGCTAACGCTAACCCGCGCCCTCACACGTACGCTCCCCCTAAAGCGTTGGCGTACACTCACCTGGACCCCAAACCGTCCCCGTCCCCTAACCCTAACCCTAGCCCGAACCCTAACCCTAACCCTTCCCCGAAGCGTGAGCCTCACCCGTCCCCTAATCCTAACCCGTACGCTAACGCTAACCCGCGCCCTCACACGTACGCTCCCCCTAAAGCGTTGGCGTACCCTCACCTGGACCCTAAACCGTCCTCGTCCCTTAACCCTAACCCTAGCCCGAACCCTAACCCTAACCCTTCCCCGAAGCCTGACCCTCACCCGTCCCCTAATTCTAACCCGTACGCTAACGCTAACCCGCGCCCTCACACGTACGCTCCCCCTAAAGCGTTGGCGTACCCTCACCTGGACCCTAAACCGTCCCCGTCCCCTAACCCTAACCCTAGCCCGAACCCTAACCCTAACCCTTCCCCGAAGCCTAACCCTCACCTGTCCCCTAATCCTAACCCGTACGCTAACGCTAACCCGCGTCCTCACACGTACTCTCCCCCTAAAGCGTTGTCGTACCCTCACATGGACCCTAAACCGTCCCCGTCCCCTAACCCTAACCCTAGCCCGAACCCTTACCCTAACCCTTCCCCGAGGCCTGACCCTCACCCGTCCCCTAATCCTAACCCGTACGCTAACGCTAACCCGCGCCCTCACACGTAGGCTCCCCCTAAAGCGTTGTCATACCCTCACCTGGACCCTAAACCGTCCCCGTCCCCTAACCCTAACCCTAGCCCGAACCCTAACCCTAACCCTTCCCCGAAGCGTGAGCCTCACCCGTCCCCTAATCCTAACCCGTACGCTAACGCTAAGCCGCGCCCTCACACGTACGCTCCCCCTAAAGCGTTGGCGTACCCTCACCTGGACCCTAAACCGTCCCCGTCCCCTAACCCTAACCCTAGCCCGAACCCTAACCCTAACCCTTCCCCGAAGCGTGAGCCTCACCCGTTCCCTAATCCCAACCCGTACGCTAACGCTAACCCGCGCCCTCACACGTACGCTCCCCTAAAGCGTTGTCGTACCCTCACCTGGACCCTAAACCGTCCCCGTCCCCTAACCCTAACCCTAGCCCGAACCCTAACCCTAACCCTTCCCCGAAGCCTGAGCCTCACCCGTCCCCTAATCCTAACCCGTACGCTAACGCTAACCCGCGCCCTCACACGTACGCTCCCCCTAAAGCGTTGTCGTACCCTCACCTGGACCCTAAACCGTCCCCGTTCCCTAACCCTAACCCTAGCCCGAACCCTAACCCTAACCCTTCCCCGAAGCCTAACCCTCACCCGTTCCCTAATCCTAACCCGTACACTAACGCTAACCCGCGCCCTCACACGTACGCTCCCCCTAAAGTGTTGTCGTACCCTCACCTGGACCCTAAACCGTCCCCGTCCCCTAACCCTAACCGTAGCCCGAACCCTAACCCTAACCCATCACCGAAGCCTGACCCTCACCCGTTCCCTAATCCCAACCCGTACGCTAACGCTAACTCGCGCCCTCACACGTACGCTCCCCCTAAAGCGTTGGCGTACCCTCACCTGGACCCTAAACCGTCCCCGTCCCCTAACCCTAACCCTAGCCCGAACCCTAACCCTAACCCTTCCCGGAAGCCTGACCCTCACCCGTTCCCTAATCCCAACCCGTACGCTAACGCTAACCCGCGCCCTCACACGTACGCTCCCCCTAAAGCGTTGGCGTACCCTCACCTGGACCCTAAACCGTCCCCGTCCCCTAACCCTAACCCTAGCCCGAACCCTAACCCTAACCCTTCCCCGAAGCGTGAGCCTCACCCGTCCCCTAATCCTAACCCGTACGCTAACGCTAACCCGCGCCCTCACACGTACGCTCCCCCTAAAGCGTTGGCGTACCCTCACCTGGACCCTAAACCTTCCCCGTCCCCTAACCCTAACCCTAGCCCGAACCCTAACCCTAACCCTTCCCCGAAGCCTGACCCTCACCCGTCCCCTAATCCTAACCCGTACGCTAACGCTAACCCGCGCCCTCACACGTACGCTCCCCCTAAAGCGTTGGCGTACCCTCACCTGGACCCTAAACCGTTACCGTCCCCTAACCCTAACCCTAGCCGAACCCTAACCCTAACCCTTCCCCGAAGCCTGACCCTCACCCGTCTCCTAATCCTACCCCGTACGCTAACACTAACCCGTGCCCTCACAAGTACGCTCACCCTAAAGCGTTGTCGTACCCTCACCTGGACCCTAAACTGTCCCCGTCCCCCAACCCTACCCCTAACCCGAACCCTAACCTTAACCCTTCCCCGAAGCCTTACCCTCACCCGTCCCCTAATCCTAACCCGTACGCTAACACTAACCCGTGGCTTCACACGTACGCTCACCATAAAGCGTTGTCGTACCCTCACCTGGACCCTAAACCGTCCCCGTCCCCTAACCCTAACCCTAGCCCGAACCCTAACCCTAACCCTTCCCGGAAGCCTTACCCACACCCGTCCCCTAATCCTAACCCGTACGCTAACACCAACCCGCGCCCTCACACGTACGCTCCCCCTAAACCGTTGTCGTACCCTAACCTGTCCCCTAAACCGTCCCCGTCCTCTAACCCTAACCCTTATCCTTACACGAAGCCTTACCCTAACCCGTCTCCTAATCCTAACCTGTACGCTAACACTAACCCATGCCCTCACACGTACGCTCACCCTAAACCATTGTCGTACCCTAACCTGTCCCCTAAATCGTCCCCGTCCCCTAACCCTAACCCTAACCTGTCCCCTGAACCGTCCCCGTCCCCTAACCCTAACCCTTCCCCTAACCCGTCCCCTAACCCGTCCCCTAATCCTAACCCGTACGCTAACACTAACCCGTGCCCTCACACGTACGCTCACCCTAAACCGTTCTTACCCTAACCTGTACCCTAAACCGTCCCTGTCCCCTAACCCTATCCCTAACCCTATTGCTTACCTGAAGCCTTACCCTAACCCGTCCCCTAATCCTAACCTGTACGCTGACACTAACCCGTTCCCTCACACGTACGCTCACACTATACCATTGTCGTACCCTAACCTGTACCCTAAATCGTCCCCTAACCCTAACCCTAACCCTTACCCAAAGCCTTACCCTAACCCCTCTCCTAATCCTAACCCGTACACTAACACTAACCCATGCCCTCACACGTATGCTCACCCTAAACCGTTGTCGTACCCTAACCTGTACCCTAAACCGTCCCCGTCCCTTAACCCTAACCCTAACCCTTACCCGAAGCCTTACTCTAACCCGTCACCTAATCCTAGCCCATACGCTAACACTAACCCGTACCCTAACATGTACGCTCATCCTAAACCATTGTCGCACCCTAACCTGTACCCTAAACTGTCCCTCTCCCCTAACCCTAACCCTAACCCTTACCTGAAGCCTTACCCTCACCCGTCCCCTAATCCTAACCCGTACGCTAACACTAAACCTTACTCTTACATGTACGCTATCCCTAAACCGTTGTCGTACCCTAACCTGTACCCTAAACCGTCCCCGTTCCCTAACCGTAACCCTAACCTGAAGCATTACCCTAACACTTACCCTAATCCTAAACAGTACACTAACACTGACCTGTACCCTAACACTTTTGCTCACCCTAAACCATTGTCGCATCCTAAACCATACCCGTTCCCTAACCCTAACCTTAACCCTAACCCTAAACCCACTTATAGCACTATAGCTCAGGAAAATTAAAATAACAAGAAACAACCACCGCAAAGTTTAGAGCTGCCCTGTTTACAAGAGCCTCGACTACGGTACAAATTAAATATCCTTGAAAGAGAGAAATGGATAAAGAAGTTTTCGTACTTACGTACAATGGAATATCACTCAACAATGAAATCAATGTCGTCAGGCCCGTACAAGCATAATGAATGGATTTAGGTACGATGATTCAAAGGAAATAAGTCACACAGAAAAAGAAACTTATCATAAGATATCACTTATAGAGGGAACGTAAACTTGGCTACACATGAACTGAATTACAAAACAGAACAGAGTCTCACATTTAGAAAACAAACTTATGCTTTCTTAAGGGGAATGGTGAGTTGGGGTGCTGCATAAAACCAGAGATTGAAATTGGCACAGATAGTATTCCATAAGCCAAATATATAATAGACAAGATATACTCCTTGCTCAACGAATTAGACTCAACACCACCTATTCACCGCAGAGGAATATATCTGACAATAAGAATATTAAAACATATGTATCTATATGTCTCCGTAAGAGAATCAAGTGTGTGTAGAGCAGTATACACAGCCGTGAAAATCAACTAAACCCCATTATTAAAATAAATTTCAAAAACAAAGACAGTGAAGGAGAGAAAGTTCTTAAATAATTCGTTCAGGGCTTGTGATGAAACTTGGATTTACCACATCTACACCCACAGCTGGGTGAGACATAAGGCAGGACATTTGGGGCTGAGAGGATTGGTGAGGTTCGGTGAGCAAATGCAGACCCTTTGAAGTAACACTGTATGCTACCCATTCCCTGGGTCCCAACTCTCCTGGTTTAAGGGATTCTTCCTACAGCTAAAACATGCATGGGAAACCCAGAGGATTGTACACCATGTGATCGGACAACGTTTCTAAAACCCATCTCATTTTTTGTCCCCTGGTACACGGGTTCGCCATTCCAGACGCTTTACTAAAAATCTCCCCACGTGGAGAGTCAGTGCCTTAAAACTCCTGTTTGGCACAGTTAGCAATTTCTGCGGAGGTTGAACGGGAATAGGGAGAACCAATGAGAGACTAGCTTAGCTTAGGTGTTTGGACGGTCACATTTCACTCTAATTTCCCACCAGGAAGAGGAATTAACAAAAGGCTCAGCGTGCCGTGATGAAACAAGATTAGGGCCTGAAGCAATCCTGCAGTTCTGCGGCCAGCCCACAAGAAAGCGAGTTGAAGAAAGGACCTCAGGGGCACTGTAATTCATAAACCTGCAGAGTTATAAATGACAGCTATCGTCCAAAAATATATTGAGGTAAGGCTGCGAAGAGGACTTGAAAGCATGGCACAATTGCAGGAAATATATTTCAGGAGGTAGATGGAAACTGCATTTAAAGCATATGAAAAGCGGCAGAACTTTGACAATGATGCACTTGGCCAAAAAGGGCGTATGCGTTTTTTTCCTGAATACATGCAGGAAAAAACGCATACGCTCTTTTTGTCCAAATAAGCAAGCCTGCAACGGAGATCTGCACTACAATGAAGTCTCACTTCCCACCGGTCAAAAGGGCCATCTGAAAAAAGTGTAAAATCCAGAAAGGCAGGACAGGCCATGGAGAACTGGGAGCCTTGTTATGCTGATGGGCGGGATGTAAATGGCCAACAGCCACTCTGGAGAAGTGTATGGTGTTTCCTGAAACATCTAAAAAACAAAGCTACAGAGACTCGGGCACTTCCACTTATGGTCCTATAGCTTAGGGAAATTAAAATCAAAAAGACACAGCCACCCCAAAGTTTAGGGCTGCTGTGTTTACAAGAACCTCGACAACGGAACAACTTAAATATCCCAGAAAGAGAAAAATGGATAAAGAAGTTGTGGTACTTACGTACAATGGAATATCACTCCGCAATGAAATCAATGTCATCAGGCCCGTAGCAGCATAATGAGTGGATTTAGGTTCGATGATTCTGAGTGAAATAAGTCACACAGAAAAAGAAACTGGTCATAAGATAACACTTATAGAGGGAATGTAAACTTGGCTACACATAAACTGAATTACAAAACAGAACAGAGTCTCACATTTAGAAAACCAACTTATGCTTGCTTAAGGGGAAAGGTGAGTTGGGGTGCTGCATAAATCCAGAGATTGAAATTAGCAGAGATACCGTTCCATAAGCCAGTAATAGACAAGATATACTCCTTGCTCAACGAAGTGGACTCAACACCCCCTATTCACCGCAGAGGAATATATCTGACTAGTAAGAATCTTAAAACCTATGTATTTATATGTCTCCGTAAGAGAATCAAGTGTGTGTACAGACGCATAAACACAGCAGTGAAAATCAGCTAAACCCCATTATAAAAATAAATTTCAAAATCAAAACACAAAGACAGTGAAAGAGAGAGAAATTCTTAAATAACTCGTTCAGGGCTTGTGATGAAACCTGGATTTACCACATCTACACCCACAGCTGAGTGAGGCATAAGGCTGGACACTTGGGGCTGTGAGGATTGGTGAGGTTCGGTGAGCAAATGCAGACCCTTTGAAGTAGTACTGCGTGCTACCCATTCCATGGGTCCCAACCCTCCAGGTTTAAGGGATTCTTCCTACAGCTAAAACATGCGTGGGAAACCCAGAGGATGGTCCACAGTGTGATCGGGCAAGGTTTCTAAAACGCATCTCATTATTCGTCCTCTGGTACTCGGGTTCGCCATTCCAGACGCTTTACTAACAATCTCCCCACTTGGAGAGTCAGTGCTTGTAACCTCCTGTTTGGCACATCGTTTGGCAGCGATGCACTTGGCCAAAAAGGGCGTATGCGTTTTTTCCTGAGTATATTCAGGATAAAATGCATACACACTTTTTGGCCAACCAAGCAAGCGGGAAATTCAAATCTGCACTACAAAGAAGTCTCATCCTAACACGTACCCTAACCCTATCCCACTACCGTACCCTAACCTGTACCTGAGACCGTACCCGTTCCCTAACCCTAACCCTTACCCTAAGCTGTACACGAACACTAACCCGTACGCTAACATGTACCCTAACAGTAACACATAGCCATACACTAAACTTTATCCTAACCCTACCCCGTATCCTAACCCTTTCCCTAAACAGTACCATAACCCGTATCCTAATCCTAACCCATCCCCTAACACTAACCCATAACCTAACCCGTACCCTAATCCTAACCCTTACACTAACACATACCCTAACCCTAACCCGTTGTCATACCCTAACCTGCAACCTAATCCGTACCCATTCCCTAGCCCTAACCCTTACACTATCCCGTACCATAATCCTAACCTGTATACTAACACTAAACCGTACCCTAACACTTACCCTACTCCTAACCCGTGGTCATACCCTAAACTGTACCCCAAAACATACCCGTCCCCTAACCCTAACCCTAACCCTAGCCCGAACCCTAACCCTAACCCTTCCCCGAAGCCTAACCCTCACCCGTCCCCTAATCCTAACCCGTACGCTAACGCTAACCCGCGCCCTCACACGTACGCTCCCCCTAAAGCGTTGTCGTACCCTCACCTCGACCCTAAACCGTATCCGTCCCCTAACCCTAACCCTAGGCCGAACTCTAACCCTAACCCTTCCCCGAAGCCTGACCCTCACCCGTCCCCTAATCCTAACCCGTACGCTAACGCTAACCCGCGCCCTCACACGTACGCTCCCCCTAAAGCGTTGTCGTACCCTCACCTGGATTCTAAACCGTCCCCGTTCCCTAACCCTAACCCTAGCCCGAACCCTAACCCTAAGCCTTCCCCGAAGCCTGACCCTCACCCGTTCCCTAATCCCAACCCGTACGCTAACGCTAACCCGCTCCCTCACACGTACGCTCCCCCTAAAGCGTTGGCGTACCCTCACCTGGACCCTAAACCGTTCACGTCCTCTAACCCTAACCCTAGCCCGAACCCTAACCCTAACTCTTCCCCGAAGCCTGACCCTCACCCATCCCCTAATCCTAACCCGTACGCTAACGCTAACCCGCGCCCTCACACGTACGCTCCCCCTAAAGCGTTGTATTACCCTCACCTGGACCCTAAACCGTCCCCGTCCCCTAACCCTAACCCTAGCCCGAACCCTAACGCTAACCCTTCCCTGAAGCCTGACCCTCACCCGTCCCCTAATCATAACCCGTACGCTAACGCTAACCCACGCCCTCACACGTACGCTCCCCCTAAATCGTTGGCGTACCCTCACCTCGACCCTGAACCGTCCCCGTCCCCTAACCCTAACCCTAGCCCGAACCCTAACCCTAACACTTCCCCGAACCCTGCCCCTTAACCGTCCCCTAATCCCAACCCGTACGCTAACGCTAACCCGCGCCCTCACACGTACGCTCCCCTAAAGCGTTGGCGTACCCTCACCTGGACCCTAAACCGTCCCCGTCCCCTAACCCCAACCCTAGCCCGAACCCTAACCCTAACACTTCCGCGAAGCCTTACCCTCACCCGTCCCCTAATCCTAACCCGTACGCTAACGCTAACCCGCGCCCTCACACCTACGCTCCCCCTAAAGCGTTGTCGTACCCTCACCTGGACCCTAAACCGTCCCCGTCCCCTAACCCTAACCCTAGCCCGAACCCTAACCCTAACACTTCCCCGAAGCCTGACCCTCACCCGTCCCCTAATCCTAACCCGTACGCTAACGCTAACCCGCGCCCTCACACGTACGCTCCCCCTAAAGCGTTGGCGTACCCTCACCTGGACCCTAAACCGTCCCCGTCCCCTAACCCTAACCCTAGCCCGAACCCTAACCCTAACACTTCCCCGAACCCTGCCCCTTAACCGTCCCCTAATCCTAACCCTTACGCTAACGCTAACCCACGCCCTCACACGTACGCTCCCCCTAAAGCGTTGTCGTACCCTCACCTTGACCCTAAACCGTCCCCGTCCCCTAACCCTAACCCTAGCCCGAACCCTAACCCTAACGCTTCCCCGAAGCCTGACCCTCACCCGTCCCCTAATCCTAACCCGTATGCTAACGCTAACCCACGCCCTCACACGTACGCTCCCCCTAAAGCGTTGTCGTACCCTCATCTGGACCCTAAACCGTCCCCGTCCCCTAACCCTAACCCTAGCCCGAACCCTAACCCTAACCCTTCCCCGAAGACTGACCCTCACCCGTCCCCTAATCCTAACCCGTACGCTAACGCTAACCCGCGCCCTCACACGTACGCTCCCCCTAAAGCATTGGCGTACCCTCACCTGGACCCTAAACCGTCCCCGTCCCCTAACCCTAACCCTAGCCCGAACCCTAACCCTAACCCATCCGCGAAGCGTGAGCCCCACCCGTCCCCTAATCCTAACCCGTACGCTAACGCTAACCCGCGCCCTCACACATACTCTCCCCCTAAAGTGTTGTCGTACCCTCACCTGGACCCTAAACCGTCCCCGTCCCCTAACCCTAACCCTAGCCCGAACCCTAACGCTAACCCTTCGCCGAAGCCTGACCCTCACCCGTCCCCTAATCCTAACCCGTACGCTAACGCTAACCCGCGCCCTCACACGTACGCTCCCCCTAAAGCGTTGGCGTACCCTCACCTGGAACCTAAACCGTCCCTGTCCCCTAACCCTAACCCTAGCCCGAACCCTAACCCTAACCCTTCCCCGAAGCGTGACCCTCACCCGTCCCCTAATCCTAACCCGTACGCTAACGCTAACCCGCGCCCTCACACGTACGCTCCCCCTAAAGCGTTGGCGTACCCTCACCTGGACCCTAAACCATCCTCGTCCCCTAACCCTAACCCTAGCCCGAACCCTATCCCTAACCCTTCCCCGAAGCGTGAGCCTCACCCGTCCCCTAATCCTAACCCGTACGCTAACGCTAACCCGCGCCCTCACACGTACGCTCCCCCTAAAGCGTTGTCGTACCCTCACCTGGACCCTAAACCGTCCCCGTCCCCTAACCCTAACCCTAGCCCGAACCCTAACCCTAACCCTTCCCGGAAGCCTGACCCTCACTCGTTTCCTAATCCCAACCCGTAGGCTAACGCTAACCTGCGCCCTCACACGTACGCTCCCCCTAAAGCGTTGGCGTACGCTCACCTGGACCCCAAACCGTCCCCGTCCCCTAACCCTAACCCTAGCCCGAACCCTAACCCTAACCCTTCCCCGAAGCCTGACCCTCACCCGTCCCCTAATCCTAACGCTTACGCTAACGCTAACCCGCGCCCTCACACGTACGCTCCCCCTAAAGCGTTGGCGTACCCTCACCTGGACCCTAAACCATCCCCGTCCCCTAACCCTAACCCTAGCCCGAACCCTAACCCTAACCCTTCCCCGAAGCCTGACCCTCACCCGTACCCTAATCCTAACCCGTACGCTAACGCTAACCCGCGCCCTCACACGTACGCTCCCCCTAAAGCGTTGTCGTACCCTCACCTGGACCCTAAACCGTCCCCGTCCCCTAACCCTAACCCTAGCCCGAACCCTAACCCTAACACTTCCCCGAAGCCTGACCCTCACCCGTCCCCTAATCCCAACCCGTACGCTAACGCTAACCCGCTCCCTCACACGTACGCTCCCCCTAAAGCGTTGGCGTACCCTCACCTGGACCCTAAACCGTTCACGTCCTCTAACCCTAACCCTAGCCCGAACCCTAACCCTAACTCTTCCCCGAAGCCTGACCCTCACCCATCCCCTAATCCTAACCCGTACGCTAACGCTAACCCGCGCCCTCACACGTACGCTCCCCCTAAAGCGTTGTATTACCCTCACCTGGACCCTAAACCGTCCCCGTCCCCTAACCCTAACCCTAGCCCGAACCCTAACGCTAACCCTTCCCTGAAGCCTGACCCTCACCCGTCCCCTAATCATAACCCGTACGCTAACGCTAACCCACGCCCTCACACGTACGCTCCCCCTAAATCGTTGGCGTACCCTCACCTCGACCCTGAACCGTCCCCGTCCCCTAACCCTAACCCTAGCCCGAACCCTAACCCTAACACTTCCCCGAACCCTGCCCCTTAACCGTCCCCTAATCCCAACCCGTACGCTAACGCTAACCCGCGCCCTCACACGTACGCTCCCCTAAAGCGTTGGCGTACCCTCACCTGGACCCTAAACCATCCCCGTCCCCTAACCCCAACCCTAGCCCGAACCCTAACCCTAACACTTCCGCGAAGCCTTACCCTCACCCGTCCCCTAATCCTAACCCGTACGCTAACGCTAACCCGCGCCCTCACACCTACGCTCCCCCTAAAGCGTTGTCGTACCCTCACCTGGACCCTAAACCGTCCCCGTCCCCTAACCCTAACCCTAGCCCGAACCCTAACCCTAACACTTCCCCGAAGCCTGACCCTCACCCGTCCCCTAATCCTAACCCGTACGCTAACGCTAACCCGCGCCCTCACACGTACGCTCCCCCTAAAGCGTTGGCGTACCCTCACCTGGACCCTAAACCGTCCCCGTCCCCTAACCCTAACCCTAGCCCGAACCCTAACCCTAACACTTCCCCGAACCCTGCCCCTTAACCGTCCCCTAATCCTAACCCTTACGCTAACGCTAACCCACGCCCTCACACGTACGCTCCCCCTAAAGCGTTGTCGTACCCTCACCTTGACCCTAAACCGTCCCCGTCCCCTAACCCTAACCCTAGCCCGAACCCTAACCCTAACGCTTCCCCGAAGCCTGACCCTCACCCGTCCCCTAATCCTAACCCGTATGCTAACGCTAACCCACGCCCTCACACGTACGCTCCCCCTAAAGCGTTGTCGTACCCTCATCTGGACCCTAAACCGTCCCCGTCCCCTAACCCTAACCATAGCCCGAACCCTAACCCTAACCCTTCCCCGAAGACTGACCCTCACCCGTCCCCTAATCCTAACCCGTACGCTAACGCTAACCCGCGCCCTCACACGTACGCTCCCCCTAAAGCATTGGCGTACCCTCACCTGGACCCTAAACCGTCCCCGTCCCCTAACCCTAACCCTAGCCCGAACCCTAACCCTAACCCATCCGCGAAGCGTGAGCCCCACCCGTCCCCTAATCCTAACCCGTACGCTAACGCTAACCCGCGCCCTCACACATACGCTCCCCCTAAAGTGTTGTCGTACCCTCACCTGGACCCTAAACCGTCCCCGTCCCCTAACCCTAACCCTAGCCCGAACCCTAACCCTAACCCTTCGCCGAAGCCTGACCCTCACCCGTCCCCTAATCCTAACCCGTACGCTAACGCTAACCCGCGCCCTCACACGTACGCTCCCCCTAAAGCGTTGGCGTACCCTCACCTGGAACCTAAACCGTCCCTGTCCCCTAACCCTAACCCTAGCCCGAACCCTAACCCTAACCCTTCCCCGAAGCGTGACCCTCACCCGTCCCCTAATCCTAACCCGTACGCTAACGCTAACCCGCGCCCTCACACGTACGCTCCCCCTAAAGCGTTGGCGTACCCTCACCTGGACCCTAAACCATCCTCGTCCCCTAACCCTAACCCTAGCCCGAACCCTATCCCTAACCCTTCCCCGAAGCGTGAGCCTCACCCGTCCCCTAATCCTAACCCGTACGCTAACGCTAACCCGCGCCCTCACACGTACGCTCCCCCTAAAGCGTTGTCGTACCCTCACCTGGACCCTAAACCGTCCCCGTCCCCTAACCCTAACCCTAGCCCGAACCCTAACCCTAACCCTTCCCGGAAGCCTGACCCTCACTCGTTTCCTAATCCCAACCCGTAGGCTAACGCTAACCTGCGCCCTCACACGTACGCTCCCCCTAAAGCGTTGGCGTACACTCACCTGGACCCCAAACCGTCCCCGTCCCCTAACCCTAACCCTAGCCCGAACCCTAACCCTAACCCTTCCCCGAAGCCTGACCCTCACCCGTCCCCTAATCCTAACGCTTACGCTAACGCTAACCCGCGCCCTCACACGTACGCTCCCCCTAAAGCGTTGGCGTACCCTCACCTGGACCCTAAACCATCCCCGTCCCCTAACCCTAACCCTAGCCCGAACCCTAACCCTAACCCTTCCCCGAAGCCTGACCCTCACCCGTACCCTAATCCTAACCCGTACGCTAACGCTAACCCGCGCCCTCACACGTACGCTCCCCCTAAAGCGTTGTCGTACCCTCACCTGGACCCTAAACCGTCCCCGTCCCCTAACCCTAACCCTAGCCCGAACCCTAACCCTAACACTTCCCCGAAGCCTGACCCTCACCCGTCCCCTAATCCCAACCCGTACGCTAACGCTAACCCGCTCCCTCACACGTACGCTCCCCCTAAAGCGTTGGCGTACCCTCACCTGGACCCTAAACCGTTCCCGTGCTCTAACCCTAACCCTAGCCCGAAACCTAACCCTAACTCTTCCCCGAAGCCTGACCCTCACCCGTTCCCTAATCCCAACCCGTACGCTAACGCTAACCCGCTCCCTCACACGTACGCTCCCCCTAAAGCGTTGGCGTACCCTCACCTGGACCCTAAACCGTCCCCGTCCCCTAACCCTAACCCTAGCCCGAACCCTAACCCTAACTCTTCCCCGAAGCCTGACCCTCACCCGTCCCCTAATCCTAACCCGTACGCTAACGCTAACCCGCGCCCTCACACGTGCGCTCCCCCTAAAGCGTTGTCGTACCCTCACCTGGACCCTAAACCGTCCCCGTCCCCTAACCCTAACCCTAGCCTGAATCCTAACCCTAACCCTTCCCCGAAGCCTGACCCTCACCCGTCCCCTAATCCTAACCCGTACGCTAACGCTAACCCGCGCCCTCACACGTACCCTCCCCCTAAAGCGTTGTCGTACCCTCACCTGGACCCTAAACCGTCCCCGTCCCCTAACCCTAACCCTAGCCCGAACCCTAACCCTAACCCTTCCCCGAAGCCTGACCCTAACCCGTCCCCTAATCCTAACCCGTACGCTAACGCTAACCCGCGCCCTCATACGTACGCTCCCCCTAAAGTGTTGTCGTACCCTCACCTGGACCCTAAACCGTCCCCGTCCCCTAACCCTAACCCTAGCCCGAACCCTAACGCTAACCCTTCCCCGAAGCCTGACCCTCACCTGTCCCCTAATCATAACCCGTACGCTAACGCTAACCCACGCCCTCACACGTACGCTCCCCCTAAAGCGCTGTCGTACCCTCACCTGGACCCTAAACCGTCCCCGTCCCGTAACGCTAACCCTAGCCCGAACCCTGACCCTAAACCTTCCCCGAAGCCTGACCCTCACCCGTCCCCTAATCCTAACCCGTACGCTAACGCTAACTCGCGCCCTCACACGTACGCTCCCCCTAAAGCGTTGGCGTACCCTCACCTGGACCCTAAACCGTCCCCATCCCCTAACCCTAACCCTAGCCCGAACCCTAACCCTAACTCTTCCCCGAAGCCTGACACTCACCCGTCCCCTAATCCTAACCCGTACGCTAACGCTAACCCGCGCCCTCACACGTACGCTCCCCCTAAAGCGTTGGCGTACCCTCACCTGGACCCTAAACTGTCCCCGTCCCCTAACCCTAACCCTAGCAAGAACCCTAACCCTAACCCTTCCCCGAAGCCTGACCCTCACCCGTCCCCTAATCCTAACCCGTACGCTAACGCTAACCCGCGCCCTCACACGTACGCTCCCCCTAAAGCGTTGTCGTACCCTCACTTCGACCCAAAACCGTCCCCGTCCCCTAACCCTAACCCTAGGCCGAACCCTAACCCTAACCCTTCCCCGCAGCCTGACCCTCACCCGTCCCCTAATCCTAACCCGTACGCTAACGCTAACCCGCGCCCTCACACGTACGCTCCCCCTAAAGCGTTGGCGTACCCTCACCTGGACCCTAAACCGTCCCCGTCCCCTAACCCTAACCCTAGCCCGAACCCTAACCCTAAACCTTCCCCGAAGCGTGAGCCTCACCCGTCCCCTAATCCTAACCCGTACGCGAACGCTAACCCGCGCCCTCACACGTACGCTCCCCCTAAAGCGTTGGCATACCCTCACCTGGACCCTAAACCGTCCCCGTCCCCTAACCCTAACCCTAGCCCGAACCCTAACCCTAACCCTTCCCGGAAGCCTGACCCTCACTCGTTCCCTAATCCCAACCAGTAGGCTAACGCTAACCCGCGCCCTCACACGTACGCTCCCCCTAAAGCGTTGGCGTACACTCACCTGGACCCCAAACCGTCCCCGTCCCCTAACCCTAACCCTAGCCCGAACCCTAACCCTAACCCTTCCCCGAAGCGTGAGCCTCACCCGTCCCCTAATCCTAACCCATACGCTAACGCTAACCCACGCCCTCACACGTACGCTCCCCCTAAAGCGTTGGCGTACCCTCACCTGGACCCTAAACCGTCCTCATCCCTTAACCCTAACCCTAGCGCGAACCCTAACCCTAACCCTTCCCCGAAGCCTTACCCTCACCCGTCCCCTAATCCTAACCCGTACGCTAACGCTAACCCGCGCCCTCACACCTACGCTCCCCCTAAAGCGTTGTCGTACCCTCACCTGGACCCTAAACCGTCCCCGTCCCCTAACCCTAACCCTAGCCCGAACCCTATCCCTAACCCATCACCGAAGCCTGACCCTCACCCGTCCCCTAATCCCAACCCGTACGCTAACGCTAACCCGCGCCCTCACACGTACGCTCCCCCTAAAGCGTTGGCGTAACCTCACCTGGACCCTAAACCGTCCCCGTCCCCTAACCCTAACCCTAGCCCAAACCCTAACCCTAACCCTTCCCCGAAGCCTGACCCTCACCCGTCCCCTAATCCTAACGCTTACGCTAACGCTAACCCGCGCCCTCACACGTACGCTCCCCCTAAAGCGTTGGCGTACCCTCACCTGGACCCTAAACCGTCCCCGTCCCCTAACCCTAACCCTAGCCCGAACCCTAACCCTAACCCTTCCCCGAAGCGTGACCCTCACCCGTCCCCTAATCCTAACCCGTACGCTAACGCTAAACCGCGCCCTCACACGTACGCTCCCCCTAAAGCGTTGGCGTACCCTCACCTGGACCCTAAACCATCCCCGTCCCCTAACCCTAACCCTAGCCCGAACCCTATCCCTAACCCTTCCCCGAAGCGTGACCCTCACCCGTCCCCTAATCCTAACCCGTACGCTAACGCTAACCCGCGCCCTCACACGTACGCTCCCCCTAAAGCGTTGGCGTACCCTCACCTGGACCCTAAACCATCCCCGTCCCCTAACCCTAACCCTAGCCCGAACCCTATCCCTAACCCTTCCCCGAAGCGTGAGCCTCACCCGTCCCCTAATCCTAACCCGTACGCTAACGCTAACCCGCGCCCTCACACATACGCTCCCCCTAAAGCGTTGTCGTACCCTCACCTGGACCCTAAACCGTCCCCGTCCCCTAACCCTAACCCTAGCCCGAACCCTAACCCTAACCCTTCCCCGAAGCCTGACCCTCACTCGTTCCCTAATCCCAACCCGTAGGCTAACGCTAACCTGCGCCCTCACACGTACGCTCCCCCTAAAGCGTTGGCGTACACTCACCTGGACCCCAAACCGTCCCCGTCCCCTAACCCTAACCCTAGCCCGAACCCTAACCCTAACCCTTCCCCGAAGCCTGACCCTCACCCGTCCCCTAATCCTAACGCTTACGCTAACGCTAACCCGCGCCCTCACACGTACGCTCCCCCTAAAGCGTTGGCGTACCCTCACCTGGACCCTAAACCATCCCCGTCCCCTAACCCTAACCCTAGCCCGAACCCTAACCCTAACCCTTCCCCGAAGCCTGACCCTCACCCGTACCCTAATCCTAACCCGTACGCTAACGCTAACCCGCGCCCTCACACGTACGCTCCCCCTAAAGCGTTGTCGTACCCTCACCTGGACCCTAAACCGTCCCCGTCCCCTAACCCTAACCCTAGCCCGAACCCTAACCCTAACACTTCCCCGAAGCCTGACCCTCACCCGTCCCCTAATCCCAACCCGTACGCTAACGCTAACCCGCTCCCTCACACGTACGCTCCCCCTAAAGCGTTGGCGTACCCTCACCTGGACCCTAAACCGTTCCCGTGCTCTAACCCTAACCCTAGCCCGAAACCTAACCCTAACTCTTCCCCGAAGCCTGACCCTCACCCGTCCCCTAATCCCAACCCGTACGCTAACGCTAACCCGCTCCCTCACACGTACGCTCCCCCTAAAGCGTTGGCGTACCCTCACCTGGACCCTAAACCGTCCCCGTCCCCTAACCCTAACCCTAGCCCGAACCCTAACCCTAACTCTTCCCCGAAGCCTGACCCTCACCCGTCCCCTAATCCTAACCCGTACGCTAACGCTAACCCGCGCCCTCACAAGTGCGCTCCCCCTAAAACGTTGTCGTACCCTCACCTGGACCCTAAACCGTCCCCGTCCCCTAACCCTAACACTAGCCTGAATCCTAACCCTAATCCTTCCCCGAAGCCTGACCCTCACCCATCCCCTAATCCTAACCCGTACGCTAACGCTAACCCGCGCCCTCACACGTACCCTCCCCCTAAAGCGTTGTCGTACCCTCACCTGGACCCTAAACCGTCCCCGTCCCCTAACCCTAACCCTAGCCCGAACCCTAACCCTAACCCTTCCCCGAAGCCTGACCCTAACCCGTCCCCTAATCCTAACCCGTACGCTAACGCTAACCCGCGCCCTCACACGTACGCTCCCCCTAAAGTGTTGTCGTACCCTCACCTGGACCCTAAACCGTCCCCGTCCCCTAACCCTAACCCTAGCCCGAACCCTAACGCTAACCCTTCCCCGAAGCCTGACCCTCACCCGTCCCTTAATCATAACCCGTACGCTAACGCTAACCCACGCCCTCACACGTACGCTCCCCCTAAAGCGCTGTCGTACCCTCACCTGGACCCTAAACCGTCCCCGTCCCGTAACGCTAACCCTAGCCCGAACCCTGACCCTAAACCTTCCCCGAAGCCTGACCCTCACCCGTCCCCTAATCCTAACCCGTACGCTAACGCTAACTCGCGCCCTCACACGTACGCTCCCCCTAAAGCGTTGGCGTACCCTCACCTGGACCCTAAACCGTCCCCATCCCCTAACCCTAACCCTAGCCCGAACCCTAACCCTAACTCTTCCCCGAAGCCTGACACTCACCCGTCCCCTAATCCTAACCCGTACGCTAACGCTAACCCGCGCCCTCACACGTACGCTCCCCCTAAAGCGTTGGCGTACCCTCACCTGGACCCTAAACTGTCCCCGTCCCCTAACCCTAACCCTAGCAAGAACCCTAACCCTAACCCTTCCCCGAAGCCTGACCCTCACCCGTCCCCTAATCCTAACCCGTACGCTAACGCTAACCCGCGCCCTCACACGTACGCTCCCCCTAAAGCGTTGTCGTACCCTCACTTCGACCCAAAACCGTCCCCGTCCCCTAACCCTAACCCTAGGCCGAACCCTAACCCTAACCCTTCCCCGCAGCCTGACCCTCACCCGTCCCCTAATCCTAACCCGTACGCTAACGCTAACCCGCGCCCTCACACGTACGCTCCCCCTAAAGCGTTGGCGTACCCTCACCTGGACCCTAAACCGTCCCCGTCCCCTAACCCTAACCCTAGCCCGAACCCTAACCCTAACCCTTCCCCGAAGCGTGAGCCTCACCCGTCCCCTAATCCTAACCCGTACGCTAACGCTAACCCGCGCCCTCACACGTACGCTCCCCCTAAAGCGTTGGCATACCCTCACCTGGACCCTAAACCGTCCCCGTCCCCTAACCCTAACCCTAGCCCGAACCCTAACCCTAACCCTTCCCGGAAGCCTGACCCTTACTCGTTCCCTAATCCCAACCCGTAGGCTAACGCTAACCCGCGCCCTCACACGTACGCTCCCCCTAAAGCGTTGGCGTACACTCACCTGGACCCCAAACCGCCCCCGTCCCCTAACCCTAACCCTAGCCCGAACCCTAACCCTAACCCTTCCCCGAAGCGTGAGCCTCACCCGTCCCCTAATCCTAACCCATACGCTAACGCTAACCCACGCCCTCACACGTACGCTCCCCCTAAAGCGTTGGCGTACCCTCACCTGGACCCTAAACCGTCCTCATCCCTTAACCCTAACCCTAGCGCGAACCCTAACCCTAACCCTTCCCCGAAGCCTTACCCTCACCCGTCCCCTAATCCTAACCCGTACGCTAACGCTAACCCGCGCCCTCACACCTACGCTTCCCCTAAAGCGTTGTCGTACCCTCACCTGGACCCTAAACCGTCCCCGTCCCCTAACCCTAACCCTAGCCCGAACCCTAACCCTAACCCATCACCGAAGCCTGACCCTCACCCGTCCCCTAATCCCAACCCGTACGCTAACGGTAACCCGCGCCCTCACACGTACGCTCCCCCTAAAGCGTTGGCGTAACCTCACCTGGACCCTAAACCGTCCCCGTCCCCTAACCCTAACCCTAGCCCAAACCCTAACCCTAACCCTTCCCCGAAGCCTGACCCTCACCCGTCCCCTAATCCTAACGCTTACGCTAACGCTAACCCGCGCCCTCACACGTACGCTCCCCCTAAAGCGTTGGCGTACCCTCACCTGGACCCTAAACCGTCCCCGTCCCCTAACCCTAACCCTAGCCCGAACCCTAACCCTAACCCTTCCCCGAAGCCTGACCCTCACCCGTCCCCTAATCCTAACCCGTACGCTAACGCTAACCCGCGCCCTCACACATACGCTCCCCCTAAAGTGTTGTCGTACCCTCACCTGGACCCTAAACCGTCCCCGTCCCCTAACCCTAACCCTAGCCCGAACCCTAACCCTAACCCTTCGCCGAAGCCTGACCCTCACCCGTCCCCTAATCCTAACCCGTACGCTAACACTAACCCGCGCCCTCACACGTACGCTCCCCCTAAAGCGCTGTCGTACCCTCACCTGGAACCTAAACCGTCCCTGTCCCCTAACCCTAACCCTAGCCCGAAACCTAACCCTAACCCTTCCCCGAAGCGTGACCCTCACCCGTCCCCTAATCCTAACCCGTACGCTAACGCTAACCCGCGCCCTCACACGTACGCTCCCCCTAAAGCGTTGGCGTACCCTCACCTGGACCCTAAACCATCCCCGTCCCCTAACCCTAACCCTAGCCCGAACCCTAACCCTAACCCTTCCCCGAAGCGTGAGCCTCACCCGTCCCCTAATCCTAACCCGTACGCTAACGCTAACCCGCGCCCTCACACATACGCTCCCCCTAAAGCGTTGTCGTACCCTCACCTGGACCCTAAACCGTCCCCGTCCCCTAACCCTAACCCTAGCCCGAACCCTAACCCTAACCCTTCCCGGAAGCCTGACCCTCACTCGTTCCCTAATCCCAACCCGTAGGCTAACGCTAACCCGCGCCCTCACACGTACGCTCCCCCTAAAGCGTTGGCGTACACTCACCTGGACCCCAAACCGTCCCCGTCCCCTAACCCTAACCCTAGCCCGAACCCTAACCCTAACCCTTCCCCGAAGCCTGACCCTCACCCGTCCCCTAATCCTAACGCTTACGCTAACGCTAACCCGCGCCCTCACACGTACGCTCCCCCTAAAGCGTTGGCGTACCCTCACCTGGACCCTAAACCATCCCCGTCCCCTAACCCTAACCCTAGCCCGAACCCTAACCCTAACCCTTCCCCGAAGCCTGACCCTCACCCGTCCCCTAATCCTAACCCGTACGCTAACGCTAACCCGCGCCCTCACACGTACGCTCCCCCTAAAGCGTTGTCGTACCCTCACCTGGACCCTAAACCGTCCCCGTCCCCTAACCCTAACCCTAGCCCGAACCCTAACCCTAACACTTCCCCGAAGCCTGACCCTCACCCGTCCCCTAATCCCAACCCGTACGCTAACGCTAACCCGCTCCCTCACACGTACGCTCTCCCTAAAGCGTTGGCGTACCCTCACCTGGACCCTAAACCGTTCCCGTGCTCTAACCCTAACCCTAGCCCAATCCCTAACCCTAACTCTTCCCCGAAGCCTGACCCTCACCCGTCCCCTAATCCTAACCCGTACGCTAACGCTAACCCGCGCCCTCACACGTACGCTCCCCCTAAAGCGTTGGCGTACCCTCACCTGGACCCTAAACCGTCCCCGTCCCCTAACCCTAACCCTAGCCCGAACCCTAACCCTAACCCTTCCCCGAAGCGTGACCCTCACCCGTCCCCTAATCCTAACCCGTATGCTAACGCTAACCCGGGCCCTCACACGTACGCTCCCCCTAAAGCGTTGTCGTACCCTCACCTGGACCCTAAACCATCCCCGTCCCCTAACCCTAACCCTAGCCCGAACCCTAACCCTAACCCTTCCCCGAAGCGTGAGCCTCACCCGTCCCCTAATCCTAACCCGTACGCTAACGCTAACTCGCGCCCTCACACGTACGCTCCCCCTAAAGCGTTGTCGTACCCTCACCTGGACCCTAAACCGTCCCCGTCCCCTAACCCTAACCCTAGCCCGAACCCTAACCCTAACACTTCCCCGAAGCCTGACCCTCACCCGTCCCCTAATCCTAACGCTTACGCTAACGCTAACCCGTGCCCTCACACGTACGCTCCCCCTAAAGCGTTGGCGTACCCTCACCTGGACCCTAAACCGTCCCCGTCCCCTAACCCTAACCCTAGCCCGAACCCTAACCCTAACCCTTCCCCGAAGCCTGACACTCACCCATCCCCTAATCCTAACCCGTACGCTAACGCTAACCCGCGCCCTCACACGTACGCTCCCCCTAAAGCGTTGGCGTACCCTCACCTGGACCCTAAACCGTCCCCGTCCCCTAACCCTAACCCTAGCCCGAACCCTAACCCTAACCCTTCCCCGAAGCGTGAGCCTCACCCGTCCCCTAATCCTAACCCGTACGCAAACGCTAACCCGCGCCCTCACACGTACGCTCCCCCTAAAGCGTTGGCGTACCCTCACCTGGACCCTAAACCGTCCCCGTCCCTTAACCCTAAACCTAGGCCGAACCCTAACCCTAACCCTTCCCCGAAGCCTGAGCCTCACCCGTCCCCTAATCCTAACCCGTACGCTAACGCTAACCCGCGCCCTCACACGTACGCTCCCCATAAAGCGTTGGCGTACCCTCACCTGGACCCTAAACCGTCCCCGTCCCCTAACCCTAACCCTAGCAAGAACCCTAACCCTAACCCTTCCCCGAAGCCTGACCCTCACCCGTCCCCTAATCCTAACCCGTACGCTAACGCTAACCCGCGCCCTCACACATACGCTCCCACTAAAGCGTTGTCGTACCCTCAACTGGACCCTAAACCGTCCCCGTCCCCTAACCCTAACCCTAGCCCGAACCCTAACCCTAACCCTTCCCCGAAGCGTGAGCCTCACCCGTCCCCTAATCCCAACCCATACGCTAACGCTAACCCGCGCCCTCACACGTACGCTACCCCTAAAGCGTTGGCGTAACCTCACCTGGACCCTAAACCGTCCCCGTCCCCTAACCCTAACCCTAGCCCGAACCCTAACCCTAACCCTTCCCCGAAGCCTGACCCTCACCCATCCCCTAATCCTAACCCGTACGCTAACGCTAACCCGCGCCCTCACACGTACGCTCCCCCTAAAGCGTTGTCATACCCTCACCTGGACCCTAAACCGTCCCCGTCCCCTAACCCTAACCCTAGCCGGAACCCTAACCTTAACCCTTCCCCGAAGACTGACCCTAACCCGTCCCCTAATCCTAAACCGTACGCTAACGCTAACCCGCGCCCTCACACCTACGCTCCCCCTAAAGCGTTGGCGTACCCTCAGCTGGGCCCTAAACCGTCCCCGTCCCCGTCCCCTAACCCTAGCCCGAACCCTAACCCTAACTCTTCCCCGAAGCCTGACACTCACCCGTCCCCTAATCCTAACCCGTACGCTAACGCTAACACCCGCCCTCACACGTACGCTCCCCCTAAAGCGTTGTCATACCCTCACCTGGACCCTAAACAGTCCCCGTCCCCTAACCCTAACCCTAGCCTGAACCCTAACCCTAACCCTTCCCCGAAGCCTGACCCTCACCCGTCCCCTAATCGTAACCCGTACGCTAACGCTAAGCCGCGCCCTCACACGTACCCTCCCCCTAAAGCGTTGTCGTACCCTCACCTGGACCCTAAACCGTCCCCGTCCCCTAACCCTAACCCTAGCCCGAACCCTAACCCTAACCCTTCCCCGAAGCCTGACCCTAACCCGTCCCCTAATCCTAACCCGTACGCTAACGCTAACCCGCGCCCTCACACGTACGCTCCCCCTAAAGTGTTGTCGTACCCTCACCTGGACCCTAAACCGTCCCCGTCCCCTAACCCTAACCCTAGCCCGAACCCTAACGCTAACCCTTCCCCGAAGCCTGACCCTCACCCGTCCCCTAATCATAACCCGTACGCTAACGCTAACCCACGCCCTCACACGTACGCTCCCCCTAAAGCGCTGTCGTACCCTCACCTGGACCCTAAACCGTCCCCGTCCCGTAACGCTAACCCTAGCCCGAACCCTGACCCTAAACCTTCCCCGAAGCCTGACCCTCACCCGTCCCCTAATCCTAACCCGTACGCTAACGCTAACTTGCGCCCTCACACGTACGCTCCCCCTAAAGCGTTGGCGTACCCTCACCTGGACCCTAAACAGACCCCATCCCCTAACCCTAACCCTAGCCCGAACCCTAACCCTATCTCTTCCCCTAAGCCTGACACTCACCCATGCCCTAATCCTAACCCGTACGCTAACGCTAACCCGCGCCCTCACACGTACGCTCCCCCTAAAGCGTTGGCGTACCCTCACCTGGACCCTAAACCGTCCCCGTCCCCTAACCCTAACCCTAGCCCGAACCCTAACCCTAACCCTTCCCCGAAGCCTGACCCTCACCTGTCCCCTAATCCTAACCCGTACGCTAACGCTAACCCGCGCCCTCACACGTACGCTCCCCCTAAAGCGTTGTCGTACCCTCACTTCGACCCAAAACCGTCCCCGTCCCCTAACCCTAACCCTAGGCCGAACCCTAACCCTAACCCTTCCCCGCAGCCTGACCCTCACCCGTCCCCTAATCCTAACCCGTACGCTAACGCTAACCCGCGCCCTCACACGTACGCTCCCCCTAAAGCGTTGTCGTACCCTCACCTGGACCCTAAACCGTCCCCGTCCCCTAACCCTAACCCTAGCCCGAACCCTAACCCTAACCCTTCCCCGAAGCGTGAGCCTCACCCGTCCCCTAATCCTAACCCGTACGCTAACGCTAACCCGCGCCCTCACACGTACGCTCCCCCTAAAGCGTTGGCGTACCCTCACCTGGACCCTAAACCGTCCCCGTCCCCTAACCCTAACCCTAGCCCGAACCCTAACCCTAACCCTTCCCGGAAGCCTGACCCTCACTCGTTCCCTAATCCCAACACGTAGGCTAACGCTAACCCGCGCCCTCACACGTACGCTCCCCCTAAAGCGTTGGCGTGCACTCACCTGGACCCCAAACCGTCCCCGTCCCCTAACCCTAACCCTAGCCCGAACCCTAACCCTAACCCTTCCCCGAAGCGTGAGCCTCACCCGTCCCCTAATCCTAACCCGTACGCTAACGCTAACCCACGCCCTCACACGTACGCTCCCCCTAAAGCGTTGGCGTACCCTCACCTGGACCCTAAACCGTCCTCATCCCTTAACCCTAACCCTAGCGCGAACCCTAAACCTAACCCTTCCCCGAAGCCTTACCCTCACCCGTCCCCTAATCCTAACCCGTACGCTAACGCTAACCCGCGCCCTCACACCTACGCTCCCCCTAAAGCGTTGTCGTACCCTCACCTGGACCCTAAACCGTCCCCGTCCCCTAACCCTAACCCTAGCCCGAACCCTAACCCTAACACTTCCCCGAAGCCTGACCCTCACCCGTCCCCTAATCCCAACCCGTACGCTAACGCTAACCCGCGCCCTCACACGTACGCTCCCCCTAAAGCGTTGGCGTACCCTCACCTGGACCCTAAACCGTCCCCGTCCCCTAAGCCTAACCCTAGCCCGAACCCTAACCCTAACACTTTGCTGAAGCCTGACCCTCACCCGTCCCCTAATCCTAACCCGTACGCTAACGCTAACCCGCGCCCTCACACGTACGCTCCCCCTAAAGCGCTGTCGTACCCTCACCTGGAACCTAAACCGTCCCTGTCCCCTAACCCTAACCCTAGCCCGAACCCTAACCCTAACCCTTCCCCGAAGCGTGAGCCTCACCCGTCCCCTAATCCTAACCCGTACGCTAACGCTAACCCGCGCCCTCACACGTACGCTCCCCCTAAAGCGTTGGCGTACCCTCACCTGGGCCCTAAACCGTCCCCGTCCCCGTCCCCTAACCCTAGCCCGAACCCTAACCCTAAATCTTCCCCGAAGCCTGCCCCTCACCCGTCCCACAATCTTAACACGTACGCTAACGCTAACCCGCGCCCTCACACGTACGCTCCCCCTAAAGCGTTGTCGTACCCTCACCTGGACCCTAAACCGTCCCCGTTCCCTAACCCTAACCCTAGCCCGAACCCTAACCCTAACCCTTCCCCGAAGCGTGAGCCTCACCCGTTCCCTAATCCCAACCCGTACGCTAACGCTAACCCGCGCCCTCACACGTACGCTCCCCCTAAAGCGTTGGCGTACCCTCACCTGGACCCTAAACCGTCCCCGTCCCCTAACCCTAACCCTAGCCCGAACCCTAACCCTAACCCTTCCCGGAAGCCTGACCCTCACTCGTTCCCTAATCCCAACCCGTAGGCTAACGCTAACCCGCGCCCTCACACGTACGCTCCCCCTAAAGCGTTGGCGTACACTCACCTGGACCCCAAACCGTCCCCGTTCCCTAACCCTAACCCTAGCCCGAACCCTAACCCTAACCCTTCCCCGAAGCGTGAGCCTCACCCGTCCCCTAATCCTAACCCGTACGCTAACGCTAACCCACGCCCTCACACGTACGCTCCCCCTAAAGCGTTGGCGTACCCTCACCTGGACCCTAAACCGTCCTCATCCCTTAACCCTAACCCTAGCGAGAACCCTAACCCTAACCCTTCCCCGAAGCCTTACCCTCACCCGTCCCCTAATCCTAACCCGTACGCTAACGATAAACCGCGCCCTCACACCTACGCTCCCCCTAAAGCGTTGTCGTACCCTCACCTGGACCCTAAACCGTCCCCATCCCCTAACCCTAACCCTAGCCCGAACCCTAACCCTAACACTTCTCCGAAGCCTGACCCTCACCCGTCCCCTAATCCCAACCCGTACGCTAACGCTAACCCGCGCCCTCACACGTACGCTCCCCCTAAAGCGTTGGCGTACCCTCACCTGGACCCTAAACCGTCCCCGTCCCCTAACCCTAACCCTAGCCCGAACCCTAACCCTAACCCTTCGCCGAAACCTGACCCTCACCCGTCCCCTAATCCTAACCCGTACGCTAACGCTAACCCGCGCCCTCACACGTACGCTCCCCCTAAAGCGTTGTCGTACCCTCACCTGGACCCTAAACCGTCCCCGTCCCCTAACCCTAACCCTAGCCCGAACCCTAACCCTAACCCATCACCGAAGCCTGACCCTCACCCGTTCCCTATTCCCAACCCGTACGCTAACGCTAACCCGCGCCCTCACACGTACGCTCCCCCTAAAGCGTTGGCGTACCATCACCTGGACCCTAAACCGTCCCCGTCCCCTAATCCTAACCCTAACCCTAGCCCGAACCCTAACCCTAACCCTTCCCCGAAGCCTGACCCTCACCCGTCCCCTAATCCTAACGCTTACGCTAACGCTAACCCGCGCCCTCACACGTACGCTCCCCCTAAAGCGTTGGCGTACCCTCACCTGGACCCTAAACCGTCCCCGTCCCCTAACCCTAACCCTAGCCCGAACCCTAACCCTAACCCTTCCCCGAAGCCTGACCCTCACCCGTCCCCTAATCCTAACCCGTACGCTAACGCTAACCCGCGCCCTCACACATACGCTCCCCCTAAAGTGTTGTCGTACCCTCACCTGGACCCTAAACCGTCCCCGTCCCCGTCCCCTAACCCTAGCCCGTACCCTAACCCTAACCCTTCGCCGAAGCCTGACCCTCACCCGTCCCCTAATCCTAACCCGTACACTAACGCTAACCCGCGCCCTCACACGTACGCTCCCCCTAAAGCGCTGTCGTACCCTCACCTGGAACCTAAACCGTCCCTGTCCCCTAACCCTAACCCTAGCCCGAACCCTAACCCTAACCCTTCCCCGAAGCGTGACCCTCACCCGTCCCCTAATCCTAACCCGTACGCTAACGCTAACCCGCGCCCTCACACGTACGCTCCCCCTAAAGCGTTGGCGTACCCTCACCTGGACCCTAAACCGTCCCCGTCCCCTAACCCTAACCCTAGCCCGAACCCTAACCCTAACCCTTCCCCGAAGCGTGAGCCTCACCCGTCCCCTAATCCTAACCCGTACGCTAACGCTAACCCGCGCCCTCACACATACGCTCCCCCTAAAGCGTTGTCGTACCCTCACCTGGACCCTAAACCGTCCCCGTCCCCTAACCCTAACCCTAGCCCGAACCCTAACCCTAACCCTTCCCGGAAGCCTGACCCTCACTCGTTCCCTAATCCCAACCCGTAGACTAACGCTAACCCGCGCCCTCACACGTACGCTCCCCCTAAAGCGTTGGCGTACACTCACCTGGACCCCAAACCGTCCCCGTCCCCTAACCCTAACCCTAGCCCGAACCCTAACCCTAACCCTTCCCCGAAGCCTGACCCTCACCCGTCCCCTAATCCTAACGCTTACGCTAACGCTAACCCGCGCCCTCACACGTACGCTCCCCCTAAAGCGTTGGCGTACCCTCACCTGGACCCTAAACCATCCCCGTCCCCTAACGCTAACCCTAGCCCGAACCCTAACCCTAACCCTTCCCCGAAGCCTGACCCTCACCCGTCCCCTAATCCTAACCCGTACGCTAACGCTAACCCGCGCCCTCACACGTACGCTCCCCCTAAAGCGTTGGCGTACCCTCACCTGGACCCTAAACCGTCCCCGTCCCCTAAACCTAACCCTAGCCCGAACCCTAACCCTAACCCTTCCCCGAAGCCTGACCCTCACCCGTTCCCTAATCCCAACCCGTACGCTAACGCTAACCCGCGCCCTCACACGTACGCTCCCCCTAAAGCGTTGGCGTACCCTCACCTGGACCCTAAACCGTCCCCGTCCCCTAACCTTAACCCTAGCCCGAACCCTAACCCTAACCCTTCCCCGAAGCGTGAGCCTCACCCGTCCCCTAATCCTAACCCGTACGCTAACGCTAACCCGCGCCCTCACACGTACGCTCCCCCTAAAGCGTTGGCGTACCCTCACCTGGACCCTAAACCGTCCCCGTCCCTTAACCCTAAACCTAGGCCGAACCCTAACCCTAACCCTTCCCCGAAGCCTGACCCTCACCCGTCCCCTAATCCTAACCCGTACGCTAACGCTAACCCGCGCCCTCACACGTACGCTCCCCATAAAGCGTTGGCGTACCCTCACCTGGACCCTAAACCGTCCCCGTCCCCTAACCCTAACCCTAGCAAGAACCCTAACCCTAACCCTTCCCCGAAGCCTGACCCTCACCCGTCCCCTAATCCTAACCCGTACGCTAACGCTAACCCGCGCCCTCACACATACGCTCCCACTAAAGCGTTGTCGTACCCTCACCTGGACCCTAAACCGTCCCCGTCCCCTAACCCTAACCCTAGCCCGAACCCTAACCCTAATCCTTCCCCGAAGCGTGAGCCTCACCCGTCCCCTAATCCCAACACATACGCTAACGCTAACCCGCGCCCTCACACGTACGCTACCCCTAAAGCGTTGGCGTACCCTCACCTGGGCCCTAAACCGTCCCCGTCCCCGTCCCCTAACCCTAGCCCGAACCCTAACCCTAAATCTTCCCCGAAGCCTGCCCCTCACCCGTCTCACAATCTTAACACGTACGCTAACGCTAAACCGCGCCCTCACACGTACGCTCCCCCTAAAGCGTTGTCGTACCCTCACCTGGACCCTAAACCGTCCCCGTCCCCTAACCCTAACCCTAGCCCGAACCCTAACCCTAACCCTTCCCCGAAGCCTTACCCTCACCCGTCCCCTAATCCTAACCCGTACGCTAACACTAACCCGTGCCCTCACACGTACGCTCACCCTAAACCGTTGTCGTACCCTCACCTGGACCCTAAACCGTCCCCGTCCCCGTCCGCGCCCCCTAACCCTAACCCTAGCCCAAACCTAGCCCACTTCATAGCCTTCATTTCATTTAATTCTCCCAAAGGTTGTATGAAATTGCAATCATCCACCCATTTTGGGGAGTAGGAAACTATAGTTTAAGGAGTAAGGATAACCTCCCCCCAAGCTGATCAGCCAGTCAGTTGGGACGTCTTTGTGATTTGGAACCAGGTCTTTCAGATTCCACTGCTTTGTTTATACTTTACAACCATAGTTGATTGCATTCTGTTTTTATTTACTTTGAGCTTGACTGTCTTTCGGTTGAGAGAGTGAACTTTTTTTCCTCATAAATCTAATTGATGACATAAAGGAAAAAAAATCCTGATGTAATTGAAGAAGAAGATGTTTACAACCTTCTTCAAGTCATAGAGCTGCTGGCACACAAAATTTATAACAGCTAGGAGAGGGGAAATGAAAAGAAGGGGAGGGGGCTTCCCTGATGGTGCAGTGGTTGGGAATCTGCCTGCCAATGCAGGGGACACGGGTTCAAGCCCTGGTCTGGAAAGATCCCACATCCCGCGGAGCAACTAGGCCTGTGAGCCACAACTACTGAGCCTGCGCGTCTGGAGCCTGTGCTCCGCAACAAGAGAGGCCGCGATAGTGAGAGGCCCACGCACCGCGATGAGGAGTGGCCCCCGCTTGCCGCAACTAGAGAAGGCCCTCGCGAAGAAACGAAGACCCAACACAGCAAAAATAAATAAATTGATAAAAAGAAAATTGGTGAATTAAAAAAAAAAAGAAAACAAGGGGAAGACCAAGACAGAGGCAGCTATGGAAATATCGTGTTAATATAGTGACATCCTAACACTGGCAAACTTAGCTGAGTAACTTTTTGGAGACCATTTAACTACCTAATGAAGATTTACTTAACAAACTCTCAAGCTTGCCAGAGTTAGACTTCTAAAAACAGCTCTATAAATTACAAAGAATGTGGCGTGTTAAAGAGCCATTGCAGTTATTTAAGGATGGAATGGAATTGCAGGAGTTATAAGTGCCATTGTCTGGGAGTCTTGCAGCAGTCACTGGAGGGCTCGGAACCTTTCAGAGGAGCAGCATCCATGTTTGTGCCCAATCCAGATAAATGCATACAGATGTTCCTTGAACTTGATCAACTCACTTCTCAGCATGAATACAAAATTGATTGGGCCAAATGAGAGCTCGTGCCAGTGAAGTCTGGCTGCATACAGAAATAAAATCAGCCACCTCCCATTTACTTAGAAGTCTCTGGCTTAAAATACACTGGAGGAAAATGTGTGCTTCACTTTAGAGCAAGAGCCAAATTGCACAGCGACAAAATTATTCCCATCATAATGACAGCCTCAGCCATTCCTTCCCTCTTTTAATATGCTGAAAGGAGACAAGTTGGCATCATTAAAAGTATTTTTTCCCAAAAATACATCATGAAATGTGGAGAAACTAGAAACAGAAGAAGGGGGGCCCACGCTTAAATCTAATTCTGAGACTGGACTCTTCAGTAACATGTGCTCTGGATATGCTCCAAAGGTCCTAAGGAAAGAGGCTGTATTTACTGCCTCCCCCTTCTCTTGGTGGCCCTAGGTTGGCATGGATATGGATGTTTTTCCTCCAATTCAGCTCCTATTTTTCAAGGAGGGTCCCTTTCACTGAATGATTGTCCCCAGTAACCTTTCATCTTTACTCTTGCTTGATGAACTTCAATTGCATCATATCTTTTGATGTGGTCTTTCTTAAGTACTTAGTCTAGGAGACAACAGATGTTGCATCCGTTCATTTCCTCTTCCCAAATTACCCTAATGTTCCCTTCTTCCTTCCCCCATCCTTTATTACCTGATGAAGTTCCAAAAGCCAACCCAAACCTTTCTATTTAGGTGATTTCTATATCAGAACCTCCTGGATTGGCTAGTGCCCATCCAGTCTCATCAAGGCATCCCAGTTCTTGAACTATGATGTGATGCCTCTTTATACCCATCACTGTCCTTTATCTTCTCTCTCTTGAGAAGGATTTTTACTCAGCCTCAGTGAGTCAGCATGCTCCTCACTCAGTTTCAGCAATTCTGATGTCCAGATGTCTTATGCCCTTTTAATATCTGTTTCAGATTATCACCCTCACCACTAAGAAGTGACAGCATGCATTATTTTTTCTGTGCTGAATCGCATTTTGTTTTTTTTTTTTTTTGAACTTCATCCTTGGAAACTAGATTTTGCTATCTTCAGTTGTTTCTAGTACATGACTAAGATTTTCTTTCCAGCACATGCACTTAATATCCCTTTCCAGAATATTACTTAAGGAGAAAGGGAGTAAATTCTTCATACATACCTGTAAGAATATGTCTGCATTTTGAAAACTTTAGAGGAAAGTGATCACCATTGATTTTAAGGATGAAAGTTGTACAAATACACAAATGAAGGGAAGCTTATTATTCAAATCAAAGCCCAGTTATTCAAAGAAAATAAAAGTTTTCACCATACATGCCAAGTCAAATCAATTGCTAGTGTTGCCTGGCATGCTGTGGTGAGAAAGATTCTGAGGCTGAGTTCAGACTGGATGAGAAAATATGGAGGGATGGATCAATAACATCTTCCATGGGCTTGATATGGAGATATAACAGAACATCTATCCACTTTAAAAAATGCTAACTCTGGCACAAGACAATCCACATTTTTTTCTGATATACCTACCAGATAAATTTACAAAGGAATTTCAAGAAAAAGTAAGAAGTCTAGGGCAAGATATCAAGTGATCTTCCCCCGAAGCTGTCACTTCTGTCAAAAAGTTTTATTACATGTGCCAACTCTGATTAACTAATGATTGCCAGGACTACTGGGTTAAGCTCTAGGATTGATCAGTAATGTCTGCCATGGATGAAGGAATGGACACAGTGCCACATGTACCCTATATTTTGTTCTCCTGGTTTAGTTCAATATGCCATTTACTCTTTCTTGGGATGCCAATAAAGTAGTTAAGTCTTTGAAAGCATCCCACAGTGTCAGGGCATAAGTTAATCTCATATCCTTTAGAGGAGAAGCAGAAATTAGTTGAATACAACAAAATGTTAAGAATCCTATACCCCAGAATTAGAGAATACAGTCTCTCCCAGCCCATATGGAATATTTACAAAAATTGACTATATATTGGTCATAAAACAAATATTGATAGCATTTAGAACACATTCCAAAACCACATTAGAAAACAAAAGTAAAACTGCCAAGCAATTTGACAGCCACATGAAAAACTCACCATACATTTGCAAATTTAAAAACATTCTTGTTAATAATTCAAATGCTACCTGATATAATTTATTTCTGTATATATATTTCTCTTTCCTCATATGAATGCAAGTTCCATGGGGCCAAAGAGCTATGTATACTACTCCTAACACACACATAGAACATTTGTTCGAGTCCTAGTAGGGGCAGGCTGAATGAATGGATGAACGAATATTAACACTTATGGGATTCTATTTATAAAATCCTTTAAGGGAAATGAATAGCCTAATACATTTGTTACAAAAGAAGAAAGAATGTGAGCTAAACATTTAGCTTGAATATTAGAAAATAAGCAGTCAATTCAAAGAAATTAGGGAAAAATAGGGTTTTAAATAACCAGAATGTAATGAAACAGAAAAAAAGGAGTGAGAAGAAGAAAATAAACCAAGTATCTGACCCATATGGTTTATTTTAGGCAAAATCTACAATTCTAAGGAATATATAATCCTTTTCATATAGAATATTTTTTAAAAACTAGAAGAAGAGGAGGATGGCACAGTTAATTTATAAGATTAATACAACCCTTAATACCCAAACCAGGCAAGGAAAATTATGTCCATCTCATTCACAGGTTTAGGTATAAAAATCTTTAAAAAATTAGTAAACAAAGTAGTACAAAAAGAAATGAACAGACAGCCATAAACAAGTAGAGTTTGTTCTAGATATGTAATAAGAATGATGTAACATTAGAAAATCTATTAATATACATTACTGCATACCAGATCAAAGGAGGAAAATAATGACCATCTCATGGAGGAAAAAGAAACATTCAATAAAATTCCACATCCATTCATGTATTTTAAAAAATGTTAGCAAACTAGAAATAATAGGGAAATTCCTTGAAGAAACATTTGCATTTGATATGATTATCTACATAAGAAAATTAAGAGACTATCTAGGCAAGCTATTTGTTTTTTTAGAATTATAGACACAAAGTCAAATAAAATTAGTGTATTTGAACACCACCAGTAGTAAGTTAGGAAATGTAATTTTAATATCTTACTCCAAGTAGCTAACAAAAAATAGCATTCCATAGAATAAATCTAGCAAAAGATCTGCAAATGCTTTATGAGGACAAACTTAATACTTTATTGAAGGATATAAAGGAAGAGCAGTTGGAGAGGTATACCAGGTTCATGGATGGGAAAATGCACTATAATGAAGATGGAAATGTTCAAGATTAATCTATACAATCGATATAATTTCAAAGATTTTTGTTCATAAAACTTGACAAACAGACCCTAATATTCACAAAGAAATGTTGAAGCCCAGAATAGGCCAGACAATTTTGAATAAGAAGAACAGGGATGAAACACTTGTAAGATGTGAAGACTGGTTATAAAACTTAAGTAAATAAAAGAGTGGATTTGGTGAAGAAAGAGATAATTAGGAAAATGTAAAAAATAATTACAAAACCAATCCAGAATATGAGACAATATTCACAATGAATAAAGCAAGAATATATAAAAAGCTCTTAATATTAATAGGAAAAAGACAAAACTGAGTAGAAAAATGGCAACAGCAATTTACACTAGAGGGAATACAAATTAACTATAAATATTTTGAAAATGTGCTTAGGGAACTGCAGGTTTTGTTTTTTTTTTTAAGCCATATCATCAAACTCTCTAAGTTTTTGTAGGGATGTGGAAATTTTGAATTTTTATATTGCTCGTGGGAGGGAAAGGTTTCACAATCACTTGGCAAAGGAATTTGGAGGTATCTGCTGCACTGCATTGATTCTAAGATGTTTCTCCCTGATCTCCATCCCCTACCCTCCCCCACACACATTTTAGCATTTCTGAAATGCAGATCCATCTTACAATTGTTGGTGTCTTAAGAGTTTGAATAATAGCATTTTGGGTACAACTTACATTAAATCACCTCTCAGTTTTAATAAAATATGTAATAAAGTTGAAGGTGATCCTGCTCTTTGATCCAGCAATTTGATTCCTAGACATAGCTCTGTAGAAACTCACACCTATCAAAGATATATTTAATGTTGCTCATTGCAACGTATTTTACTTTAAAGAGTTTTATTCTAAGAAGCTAGTGAAGTTGATTTCTTTAATTCTTGTATCAATAAGATATTTAAGCCACCAGTAAAGTGGCTTAAATAGAGAAAAATGTAGTACTTCCCATAAGAAGTCTAGGAGAGCTGCTTAATTTTGTGTCTCAGTGATGACCTCAAGAACCAAGATTCTTTCCATTTCTCTGCTGTGCCATAGTTGGCTTTCTTACCTCTTTTTCTATACTTGTTCGCTTCTTGGTTGCAACATCTCTGCCTTGACAATAATGCTTAGGGGCTTCCAATTTTCTCTTTCTTCCTGCTATTTCTTTTTGTCTCAACTTTTTATTTTGAAATAATTACAGATGCACATGAGGTGGCACAGATTGTATAAAGACATGCTGTGTACCCCATCACCCAGTTTCTCCCAAAGTTACATCTTATGCTACTTTGATACAATATTAAAATCAAGAAATTGACACTGGTACAATGTGCCTGTGCATTATTCTATATCATTTTATCATATGTGTAGACATGTGAAACCACCACCACAATCAAGATAGAAAACAATTCCATCACCACAAAGATTTCCCTCATGACACTCTTTCTAGTCACACTCACCTTACTCTTTCCACCCATCTCTAACCCCTGGGAACCACTATTTTGTTCTCTATTCTTAACATTATCTTGAATAGTAAAATACAGCAACTTTTTTTGCAAAGCATCAAAAAATGGATGGATGGACGTAGTGATAAAGCAAGGATAATAAAATATTAATTATAGAATCCATGTGGTGGTATATGGTTGTTCCCTGTAAAACTCTTTAAATTTGTATGTTTGAACGTTTGCATCAATACAATGTTGGAACAAAATCAACCTAAATGTTCACCAATAGGGGAATAGATAAGTAAATTATACTATATTTCTAAAATGGATTATTCTGTAGCATTTTAAATGAAATAACTAAATCTATATGTAAAAATATGGATAAATCTCAAAAACAATATACTGAGTAATAAAAAGGCAAGTTGCAGAGTAAAGCATATGATGCAGTTTAAGCTAGTACTCACACAATATCACAAGGATAACCACCATTTTGAAGTTGTTTTTTCCTACTTGTTTTCATAATTGGTTACGTTGTAACATCTGCATATTACTGAATATATGGGTACATCTTGTATTCTTTTTATTTTTCATCTTTTTTTTTTTTTTTTTTTTTTTTTTGCGGTACACGGGCCTCTCACCGTTGTGGCCTCTCCCGTTGCAGAGCACAGGCTCTGGACACGCAGGCTCAGCGGCCATGGCTCACGGGCCTAACCGCTCTGCGGCATGTGGGTTCTTCCTGGACCGGGGCACGAACCTGTGTCCCCTGCATTGGCAGGCGGACTCTCAACCACTGCGCCACCAGGGAAGCCCTATTTTTCATCTTTATAATACCTTATTATTAAAGAAAATTTGAATTTAAAAAATGGCACATAGGTCTGCATACAATGGAAGATATTGGCTTAAAATTATACCCCAGAGAAGCATGAGTCACCTTATACACATGTCAGTTTCAGTTTCTCAAATTATAGGACCCATTTGCCAATTACTACTTTGAAGAACAAGGTATTTCTGGGAGAAAATCCATTATTCTGAAATGACCTCAATCAATGCTAGCTTTGGATGTTTACAGAGGTCCCATGACAGCGTCAGTAAACAAGGAAGCAGGTAAATTTAGCACACATCTAGCAATTACTCCTGGGAGGATGGCTTTACCATTGCAAGTGTTGATTATCATTATAAATAAAACTTGTAAAACCTCTTTAAAGTGAAACAGACTAAGAGCTTGGATTGTGCAGTCAACACACACTGAGTACCTGGAAATATTCTATTTCTCCATCTGGGTAGCTTTGACAAAGGTGTTTGATTTATAATTATTCACTGAACCATTCACAAGTTTTATGCATATCTCTGGATTTTGTTATGTTTCACAATAAAAGAAGAGGTGTCCTACATTTGTATAAATTAGGACTGATGGGTTGGATTAAAATTTTTAGCTGCAACATCATATATGAACTCAAACACTGATGTCTCTCAAATACTTTGAATGGAGGTGAAACTGACCTGCTCAGGGAAGCTGTGAAATGACTCAACAGCGATGCCAGTCATGCCGGAGGGAATAACGTAGGAAATGCACATGAAAAGTTTGAATGAAATTGTTTCCTGAAATGCAAGAAAAAGGAAGCCTTGTTTCTAAATTATAATTCTATATATAATTTAAAATATATGTATAATTAAATATGAGACAATTTTATCTCTATCCCACAACTGTAAATTGTAAATGTTAAGTTGGCTAAAAATTTTGGAGAGCTGAGAATCTTCTCATAGAGAAAATGGGGTCACCATGTATCGGTCACATTATTTATGGGTGTATAACATTTTTCATAATTAAAAAAGCTTCCTCTCTTATCTGGAAAGATCTTTACAAATCACCCAGTTTTTTCCCATTCTCTCATGTAGAGCATGGGAAAGAGAGAGAATTTGATCTCTCTAAGGAAAGATTACCCCCACAAAGACTTGGAGATAAAGAAAAATAATAGAGTTGTCAAAAAGATTTCACTCTCCCCATGGTCTTGATAGATATTTGTCAACTCTTGGCAGAATGTCTTGTCATTCTAATGCTTTGCTCTTCCCTGAAAAACAAGAAGCTGCTGGTACTACACCACAAAAGCAATGATTAGATAGAAGCTGCACATTCCTAAACCATCAGGCAAGAGGGAGATATGACAGGATAAATCAGGGTTGACCGGGAAAGAGCTACTGTTTGATGAGGAAATATTTATTGTGGGTCACTGTTGAATCATTTCAGGATCCTGATGTGGGGATGAAGAGAGCTGATAAGCAAATTCACTTTACTGAAAAATAAAAGTTTACAAAATACTTATAACTCATGCAGGGACTATAGCCAAAGAATTTAAGTCTTGGTACAGTTACAAACCACCTTATTTCACATAATGCCTTTAAAGACCAGTAAGAACCAAAAAAAAAAAAAAAAAATGCACTGTTGAGTTTACGAAACAATTTTAAAGAGGTGTTGTTTATTTGATAGTACAAAACAAATATAAATTGGGCACCCAGATGGTATATTTACATAACCTATTCTTAGACTGCCCTTCAGTGATAACCAGAGAAAATTTCCTTCAGGTATTGCTTATATGACATTGGCACCTTCCTATAGGACAACGAGTCACAGGGTATGAAAGTGAGGTGAGGTCTACTTCAGGCACCTGGGAGGTTCACTATGGGTGTTGTGGAAGCACATTGTCAAAACTCAGCTTTACATGTTATCAGTATGCTTAGAACTTTCTGAAGACCTTAGTCACATAAGAGATATAAAGAACCGTGTGTGGGTCCAGAGGTTAGGAGGGTTGCTAGACAGTACGTCGTTTGGTGGTTCAAGAAATTAAGACTAGATGTATAGGGAGCAGTGCCTAATATATATATATATACATATATATATATATATATGGTAGGTGGTCAAAAAATATTGAATGAAGGAGGTGGATTAGATGGAGATCCGAGAGTAAACCACCCAAGTTCAGAAATACACACATGAATCCCAGTTTGCAAGGATTC
This sequence comes from Delphinus delphis, assembly GCF_949987515.2. Lineage (NCBI taxonomy): Eukaryota > Metazoa > Chordata > Mammalia > Artiodactyla > Delphinidae > Delphinus > Delphinus delphis. The sequence goes on along the minus strand of NC_082697.1, from coordinate 62,520,201 downwards.
AGTTGGCTTCTGGGAAATGAGAGAATTCAAGGGGTCTGTCTACTTACTCCAGACAAGGGAAGGCAGAAGCCTAGTTCAGTCAAGAAGAATGATGCTAGTACAAAGAGGTGGAGTTTTCAAATCTAAAAATTTCATTCTTGGATTAAACACAGTCAGTGGATTCCCATTTTTCTTAGGAGAAGGTCCCAATCCTTGCTCCTCCCTGACTTCCTTATTTCTCCCTTACTCCTCCTTTTTTGTTCTCTTCAGGCCTCAACAGATTGGATGAGGTCCACCCACATTAGGGAGAACAATCTGCCCTCTTCAGTCTACAGTTTCAAATGTTAATCTCACCCAGAAACATGCTTACAGACACACCTAGAATAATGGTTAGCCAAATATCTGGGCATCCCATAGCTCAGTCAGGTTGACACATAATAGTAACCATCACACTCCCCTGGTCACCACACTCAATATAAATGCATAGATGAAGCTGACCCAAGAGTGAAGAAGGTGATGCTGGCCAGGAGAGGTAAGATGCTGAGCTCTGAAAGTTGTGCTATAGAAAGGCTACAATTACCTCATTCCAAAAAGGAGTTCGTTTATTTTTTTGGTTTTTGGGTTATGTTTTTCCCCGCAATGAATGTTGTCTTTTAAAAGCACCAACTAGCTTTTTATTTTACTGAACTCCAGAAGTCAAAGGAAATGACTGAGGCCTATACTCCACAACATGCTATCTCAAAAAAGACTATATCATCTCCAAGGGGGTGAAAATTGGTTCTTTGGGGGAAGGTGCAAAATGATCTTAATGCTTTTTATGTATAAAGAACAGATATAGGGCTTCCCTGGTGGCGCAGTGGTTGAGAGTCCGCCTGCCGATGCAGGGGACACGGGTTCGTGCCCTGGTCTGGGAAGATCCCACATGCCGCGGAGCGGCTGGGCCCGTGAGCCATGGCCGCTGAGCCTGCGCGTCTGGAGCCTGTGCTCCGCAATGGGAGAGGCCACAGCAGTGAGAGGCCCGCGTACCGCAAAAAAAAAAGAACAGATATACATACAGTACGTAAACAGATATACAGTATATCAATGGTGTTAAAATTTCCTGGGGGAATAATTAAGAAAGAAGTGTCTAAAAAACTTGACTGGGGTGGAAGCAAGAAGAGGACAAAGGGGGAGGGGAAGGGGGAGCTGTGAAACACTGCTCTAAAACCATAGATAGCTAAAGTTGCCAGGACACACCCCTCCACCTAACATCTTACGACAGCACCTGAAGGACCCAGATGTTCAGAACTGCCCAAAGGTTACACAGGGGGTTAGTGAAGGAGACTCACATGGGCCACACTCTTGGATCCTAGACCAATGTATGTCCCACTTTATCACGCAAAAATAAATACACCTGTGAGCAGAGCCCAACTCTCCATATCTCCTTAACACACATTCTCCACTAAGGTGACACTTTGGAAAGAAAATAAATGGCCTATGTGACAAAATTATGCAAACGTGGGATCCTTAGGAGGATGCTGTCTGTGTGATGTGAGCAGGGACAGGCAGAGGAGATAAAAAAACCCCAGAGAGGCTGTAATGTCAGGGCAAATGTGTCAGGGAACAGGAGGAGTACAGCGCTCAGAGGAGTGGGAAGAAGAAATATGGTGTAGGAAACAGTCATCCTTTCTGACTCTTGCCCATCCTTCATGTCTAAAGTTGGACTCCATAGCTACTTAAAATCTGTCCAGAAAGCTGAGAAGACAGGATAGACAAGACGGAAAAAAAAAAAAAATTGAGTGAATGATACTACAGTTTTATTTATCCTCTGATAATTCAGTGACTTTAGATTCACCTACATGACTGTCAGCTTCACAATTTTCCCTAGGGTGCGTTTCATTCATTCATTCATTCACTCACTCACTCAGTCAATGGTTTATTTAGCACCTACTATGTGGCAGGCATTTCCCTAGGCATTGGAACTGGCAGTAGGGAAGCACTGACATGGAGCAATAAAAATCAGATTTAGCCCTTAATCCAGGCAAATTTTAAATTTCACAGCGCAGCTAAGTACCTAAGACAGGTGCACAAACCTGCTGTTTAATAAAGTTGCCCTCCACTCCATGGCTCACGTGATGAGCATATTTTCTGACTATATAGGGGAGAGAAGTGCTGTGTCAGACCCACCAGTCCCACTCTCCTCTGGCAGGATTCCTCACCCATGTTTAAGGGCAGTTGGGACAAAAGGAAATTATGGAAACAATAAAAAAAGGAAAATGCAAAAAATAAATAAATAAAAGTTTTAATTGGCTGATTCTGATTGTATCACTGAGTTGGCAGCTTGTCACTTCCCGTTGCTAGGCAACCCTGTGCAGTAGGGTGGATGTGTCAGCCATGCTTTCCATCTTGTGGTCTGAGTCTCCTGGCGGCTGGGGCTGAAGTCTGGCTCTCCTTCAACCACAACAGGGCACGGGATGCCCCGTGCAGCCCCCAAATAAGCCTATGACCCACTGCTCAAAACTGTCTTGTGGGCCTGTTCTGGATAAAATTTCAGCCCTTATTCAATGACTTAGCACCCTGGCTGTGACTTTGCTGAAAGGACCCCGCGACCCTGGCCAGGTCTTCCGAGCCCCTCAGGTACATCAGCAGAGCAGGTGTGAGAGCAGAGACAGGAGAAGCAGAACGCTGGGATTGTCCTTCCCGGGTGTGCTACGTACTGTGGGAGCCTCACTCTGATGCCATCTTTGATATTCTTGTTCATGGAGCCCACAGCGTGTGGGCTTTGCAGACAGATAGAGCTGGGTCTGACTGTCACAATTAAGCTGTGCAACTTTAGCCACCTTGCTCAGCCCCTTTGTGCCTCTATTTCCTCATCACTAAAGTGGAGATAACACTGCTTCTACCCCAGGGTCTTGTTGAACATTTCCTCAGCCACTACCTGTAGAATGTTTGGTATACAGTTAGTGCTCCACAGGTTCAGCAATTGTCTACAAGCTTCCATGAAGAATTTTGAGGCATTCATAGTCCTGGAGCTGGAACGGAAGTTAGTGATCACTGAATGTCCCTCATTCCTCGAGTAAGGAATATGAGACTCAAAGAGTCAGAGTGACATGCCCGAAGCCACATAACTGGGACTGAAACTAGGGGCTCAGTTGCCACCACGAAACTTTACTAGAAGGAGATACAAAAAGGGTCCTCCTGTGTTGAAAACATCTTGCAGGCAAGTAAGTACTAGTTATGTGCTTCAGGCAGGGTCAATGTCTTATAGAAGATATTTGCGTATTTCCTCAGTGGCTGATAAAATAACCTTCAGAAGAAAATCCATTCTCCTTACTATGGCATCCAAGACTTTCCTTGGCCTAGCAACTGCTTCCACTTTAGTCCAATTCTTCCCCTCACTCCACTGATCTTCCTGCAGACCCTCAAACACTCCAGGAAGGCACCTGCCACAGGGCCTTTGCATAAGCCACTACCAGTACTTGGAACACAGATATACATGTGGCTCCCTCCTTCACTTTCTTCAGGTCGTTGCTTGAAGAAGAAGGTCACATCCTCATTGAGGCCTTTCTTAATTCACATATTTAATATTGCAACCCCCCTCCACCAAGCACTCTCTATCCCTCTTCCTTGCTTACAGGACTTGTCACCACCTGACACATTACCTATGTGTTTGTTTGTTTGTTGTCTGTGTCCAGCCCCCACCACTACATGGAAAGAAGCTCCATGAGGGCATGGACTTTTGTCTTTGGTTCACTGCTGTATTCCCAGAGCCTAGAACTGTGTCTGGCCCACATTAGGTGCTCAACAGACACTTACTGACTAAATGTTACCTCTGTCCCTTTACATGGGAGGTTTCCTCTGCCCTTCCCTTCCTCACGTTTGCCTTCCTAAATCTTACTCATTTTCATGAGACATCAACAAGCATCACCTCCTTTTAGAAACCAGTCCTCACCTCCTCCAACTAGAACAGGGGCCTTGCCATGTGGGACCACAGAATCCAGCACTTCTGCCTGCATCACAATTACCTGCTTACGTGGAGTCCCACCAGAAGTGTGTCTAGTTCTACAATTAGAGGAGCAATGAAATAAAAAGGGGGCCTCCTTTGACCAGCTGCTCTGCATGGCTTCCAGGGCCCAAGCCCTCTGTTCCACTTTCCAATCCCAAAGCCTTATACTGTCTTCCCCTCCAGACTGAGCCACTTGAGGGCAGGGCCTGCATGTGATTCATCTTTTCATTCCCAGAATATAGTGCAGTTCCCAGCACAGTGTAAGTACACAAAACTGTTGCTGCAATGATAACAGCCAAGCCACGAATCTATCTATCAGGTCTACCAGGGTTTCTCAGCCTTGGCACTCTTGACATTTGGGGCCGGATAATTCCTTGTTGGGGGTGGGAAGCTATCTGTGCATTGTAGAATGTTTAGCAGCATCCCTGGCCTCTACTCATAAGGCCAATAGCACACACCCCAGTTGTGACAACCAGCATGCCTGCAGACATTACCAAATGCCCCCTGGGAGGCAAGCATGACCCCAGTTGAGAACCACTGGTCTAAATGTTTACTGTGAATTAATTAATTCAATCCTCACAGCAATGCCGTAAGGAGGTACTATTATTAAATCTACTTACAGGTGAACAAAGTAAGGCTCAGAGAGGCTAGGCAGCTCACTGAAAGTCACACAGCTAGGAATTAGCAGAATCAGGATACAAACTGGGCAGTCTGGCTCCTAAGCCTAGACAATTAACCCCCTATGAGTTAAGGCTGGAGGGGAGGGGGTTGAGGAGTGGGGATGGAGAGGTGAAGCTAATACGTATTGTTTATTATAACCAGGCACTACTCTAAGCCCTTATATGGATTACCTCATTTAATCCTATCTAGCCTTTGACACAGTCATTGTTATTTTTAACACTGTAAAGAGGAGGAAACTGAGGCGCAGAAAGTATCCAGATAACTGGAGGCAAAGCAACAAGAATTCAGACCCAGGCAGTCTGACTCGGAAGCTCGTCGGGTAGAGGGTGAATTCCTACTCTGCTCCAGGTGTGTGCAAAGTCACACCGCCCTTCACCAGCTTTCCCTGCCAAGCAAGCCTTGGCACAGTTCTCACGTTCCCTGGAAAACAATCTCACTGCTCCTCACTCGATGTGCCTGACTCTCTGGGGCACCAAATCCTGAAGCTTTTGGAGAGTGCTTTCATGTTCCAAAGCGATCCGACATACAGAACCAACTGTGTGGGAAGAGGGCCAGAGGTTTCCCCGGGGCTGGGACCAAAACAGGGGGCACCCTTTGTCTCCAACCAAACCAGGCTTAACAGAAGAGCGTGAGAAGAGCCTGGTGGAGAGATCTCAGAGCTGTTTCAGAATATCAGAATATTATGAGAGTCTCCTCTTACAGAAAAAAAAAAAAAGAAAGAAAGAAGCACTATGAGTCACCTTCTCCAATTCTCTTCCGTAGTTACCAAAGCAGAGATAGTGTGTTTCAGAGGCATCTCCCACTATGATTGCCCTGGTGTTTAAAATAATGATCAGATCATTTTCCCACAGCCATTTCATCCGATGAGCCAAAATAGGATTATTGAGAAATTGCAAGGTCTTGCAAGAAATCTCTCTTCTGACCTTGGACATTGTTACTCAGGCTGACTCAGAGAAAATCAGATCCCCTTTCATTGTTAGAGACGACAGTTCAGCCTCTTCTCCAAGTAGGGTTACCCCAAGGTGGCGGGGAAGAACCACTCTGAATGGATGATAATTGATCACCTGTGCACCCAGACACAGCTGCCCACTAATGCCCATGGGAAGGGGAAGGCATGTGTGAGGGTGCATGTGTGACTGTTTCTGTGATTCTCCACAGTGAAGCAATGTTAGCTTCCTTTAAGCAATACTCAGCTTCACCAAGATACAGGGGGGAAGATTATAGTAGGCAGAGCACAACTGATTTTTTTTTTCTTAAAAGCCCAGATTGATAAGTAGATGAGAACAGTGAAAACAGACCATGGGAGAAAAGAAGAATGAGGGAAGATGTGCACTGTCAGATACTGAAATGCATGCTAAAGCTAGGATAATTATAATGATAAATATGCATGTGCACAAACTGGCACAAGGATCAATGAATCAAAATACATAGCTCAAAAACAAATAACACACATTCCCTCCTATTCTCTCCCTCCTTCTTTACACACACACACACACACACACAAGCTCGGCATTGCATATCAGTGGGGAGAGGAAGATTTATCAATCAGTGTACACACAGGAAAACAGAAAGCACTCTAGGTATTTCAAGCAGAGAGGGACTTAATAGAGGGAATTGATTACAAATGTATAGAGAACCCAGAAGGACAAAAGAGAGGTCATTTTGCCCAGAGATGAATACTACCTCTTCTAGGGCTGAAGAATTAAAATAGGGAAGGTGGTGTTATCAAGAGCCTAGGAGTCTGCATTCCTGCTGACAGCGTTGCCACAACCAGAAAAATAGCTCTTACATTTTTCCCACCTGTTAATTCTACCTGACTGCCTCCTATTTGCAGACACCAGCCAGCAAGGAACTCTGGGAAATGTAGTTTTCAGGCTCTTAGCTGAGGTACAATAGAGACACATATGGGGCTGAGAGTCCTCAGACAGTACATGGCACAGTTATTTGATAAAGCTTGGGAAAGGAGTTGGTTAGCAACTGAGCAAAAACAAACATTTCCACTTCATGCTGTACAGCAAAATAAATCCCGAGTGGTGTAAAAAATTAAACATACACCAAATACCAAAATACTCAAAGATGGAAAAGAACAACAAAACAGAAGAACACAATGACAAAAAATTCCATTTAAGGGTGACAGAGAACTTTCTAGATATTGAGCCAATGAAAGGATCACAAAAGAAAACAATTATATACTGGAATAAAAATAATTGTCAGAGAGATGCTACATAAAATTAGGAACCAAATAATTCGAACTGTATAATTAAAACATATATGAAAATGAGCTTAAAACCTAACTTATTACAAAGTAAAGGTGAAGCTTGTACATAACCAGTGACTCACCAATTCCACTATAGAAACATGTGCATATGATGGAATACTATTCAGTAAGGAAAAGGAATGGATTTGAGTGTACACATCAGTGTAGCTGAATATCAGTTAGGGGTGAAATAAGCCACAGAATAATATTTATATCATTTATTCCATTTTTATAAAGTTCAAAAACAGATAAACTTTGTTTTAGGGATGCATGAATACGTAGTAAAACCATAAGGAATATCAAGGAAATAATTACCACAGATGTCAGAATTATGAACATTTGGAAGGAAGGCAGGAGGAAAATACACTTAGAAGGGACACCCAGGAGACTTCTAAGGTATAAAAATGTTCTATTTCATAAGCTGGGTAGTGGATAAATTAGTGTTTATTGTATTATTATGATGATGATTTAAATTATATATACACACACTTGATTTATATCACAATAAAAATAAAAATTGGCCATACAGACATAAATAAAAATTTTAAAATGAAACAATATGAATAAATATTCAACCACATTTTGGGTCAAAGAATTGTAAATTTAAATAATGAGGTAATATTTTTTAACAATCATATTAACAAGGATTCTAAACCTACAATTCTCACTCTTAGCATGGGTATAGTAAAAAAAAAATTACCTTGGTGGGAGTATAATTTGGTTAAACATTTCTGAAAAGCTATTCGGCAATGTATATCATGATCCTTTAAAAATGCCTTAGGGAAATGACTAGAAATTTGGATAAATTCTGTATGTGAAATTGTGGTCATCTTAGCATTTTGATAATTGTGGAAAATTTAGAAACAGTATGGGAGTAAGTAAATCATGATAGATGAAATGATACATTTAATGATGATAAAAAGAGACTGTCATTATCACAGGAAAATGCGTATGTTATATTATTTAGTTCGAAAAGCAAACGACAAAACTTCATACCCAATATGATTTCATCTACTAAAAAAAAAGCAAGAAGATTGGAAGGAAATACAACAAAATATCGACAGCAGTTGTGTCTGGATGACAAGATTATGGATACTTGTTTTTCTTCATTTTTCCTATAATTTACAATTTCCTAAAATAAGCAGTTATTACTTTTATGATAGGGTGGAAAGGGTAGGGAAATTAATAAAAACTAAAATCCAGTTTGACACATGTTTTCCTCCTACTCTGTCGTATTACATTGCACTTTTAGCTTGGCATTATTCCAAGAACATTCTCTTGTGGCAAGGACATAGGAGGTAAGGTCATTATCAATTACCATTCTTCATTTCTACCTTGACTTACCTAGTGATAGACAAAGGGGAGCTAGCAGTTATTGAGTGTTGTCCTGGGCACCATGTTATTCCTATATATTATTCCTGTGAGATAGAAAATATTATCCCCATTTTTTTTTTTTTTTTGCGGTACGCGGGCCTCTCACTGTTGTGGCCTCTCCCGTCGCGGAGCACAGGCTCCGGACGCGCAGGCTCAGCGGCCATGGTTCACGGGCCCAGCCGCTCCGCGGCACGTGGGATCTTCCCGGACCGGGGCATGAACCCATGTCCCCTGAATCGGCAGGTGGACTCTCAACCACTGCACCACCAGGGAAGCCCTATCCCCATTTTTAATGTTGAAGAAACTGAGACCCAGCGAGTTTAAGGCACTTGCTTGAGACCACACAGCTAGTAAATGGCAAGAAGGTTTGTGTGATTCTTGAGATGTTTCACTAAATTCCTTTCCTTCCCATAAGATGGAGCCACTCATTAAGGCTGTGTGTCCTATCACAGCCTTAATAACTTGCCTCAGGAATCAGTCTGACTGGGTGAGATACTGCCTTCACTATGGGACTTCAGGTAAGTTTTATTTAAGTTTTCTTTGCCTCAGTTTCCTTATCAGACAAACAGGAATATTAATGGTGTCTTCCTCATAAGATTGGTTGTGAGAAATGGACAAGATGATGCATGTAAAGTGCTTCGCACAGTTCCTGGCACTCAGTAAAAGTTAGCTAACATGGTTATCTCTAACGGGGTCTAAGCAATGTCATCAGAGATTATTTGGTCCAAGTTATTCTTTCACAGATGGGGACACTGGGGACCAGAAAGATGGAGTAACCCAGACCCTCCAGGGGTAAGTGATTGAAGGTGCTACGATTAGTCCCATAGCCTTTCCATCATTATACACAGCTTTTCCTTGACTCTGGTCCCCTGCAACCAACAGCAGGGATGGCCACTGTAAAACTTGGGGAAAACAATCACCTATTCACGTACACACTATTCTTTGTGTACATATTATCATTTGATCTCTCAACAATACTTGGAGGTGGGCAAGGCAGGTACAGTGAATGAGGAAATGATCTCGGACAGTTTAGGTTGGTTCTCCTTGGTCCCAGAGCAGAGCTGAGACAGGGCCCCTGGAGCTCTTTTCATACACTGTGGTGCCTCAAAGAATTCTGTGTCTTTGCTGCAACATACAACCAACCTCAGATCTGTGTCTCTTCTAGGCAGATAAGAAATTGGGCTGGCCCAGGTTCTCACCTTGATTTCTTTCTTAAACTCTGTAGTGCCAGCTATGATTCCCCAGCATTTCATGGTCGGGGAGGCAGCTTCATACAGTTCTTGACCAGTGGGCCTGACCCACAAGTCTCTCTTTCAGAGCCAGGTAGGGAGATTGTGATAGGCTAGGTCAGTGGACAAAAGTGATGTCACCCTTCTTCCCAACCCATCCCCTGCTGCCTGCAGCCTTAGGGTTAAAATACCTGCCTTACTTATGCACTATGTTAACCTTTGATGCCTTAAGAAACCTGACAGCAACCAGAACTCTCAAGAGTTGCTGGTGGGGGTATAAATTGGTATGGGCTCTCTGGAAAAAAGCCAGGCAGCATCTCTTAAAACTAAACATTTACCTACCCTATGACTCAGTAATTCCATTCCTAGGTGTATGCTCAAGAGAAAGAAGTGATTATGTCCATCAAAAGACATCAGTGAAAATGTTTATGACAGCTTTATTAATAAGAAGCAAAATCGCAAACAGCCTAAATATTCATCGATAGGAAAATGGATGTTTTCCAGCAATATTCACTTAATAGAACTTTATATGGCGATAAAAAAAGAATGAAATACTACTATGTGTAACACTATGAAAAAATCTCACAAATGTAAAGATGAGATAAATAAGACAGACAACAAAGAAAACACACATTATAATGATTCCATTTATATGAAGTTCAAGAACAGGTAAAACTAATCTATGGTGACAGAAGTTGTATAGCGTTTATCATTGCAGGGATTTCAACTCATTAAACGGCATAAGGGAAACTTCTGGGTGACAGAAATGTTCTGTATCTTGATCTTGAGTTGTGCATGCATGGATGTGAACATATGTAAAAATTCATCAAGCTTTACACCCAGGAAATATGTGCTTTGCACTGTGTATATCACAATAAAATATTTTTTTAAAATCCTGTCCACGGGATCACTAAGGATTCATTAAATAGAAACTCAGAATAATCCCTAAGCAAAAGCCCCTAAAATAAGGTTATCTTTTAAGTTAACCTATGGACCCTGAATACCTAGTAGTTTCTTCTTACTCAAAGACCCAATCCCCAGGCTAGGATAAATATCTCTGAGCTGCCACTGGCATTGTACTCACCACACTGATGGCTGTGTTTATCTGTCTCTCCATCAGACTGCATGGTGCAAGGCCAGGGACTGTTTAACATTTATCTTCTTACCTCAGTACCTAGCAGAGTGCCTGGCTTAGAGCAGACACTCAGTTAACTATTGATGGACAGTTTAAGGACTGAGTGAATGAAAGAATGAATGTAGGTAGCACACACAAATATGATCTATGATCACAATCTAGAAAACTGTTGCTGAGCTGTGAGCTGTAGGAGCATTCTTCAGGCAGCATGATGTAGACCAGTGGTTCTCAGCCTGGGGAGATTTTGTCCCCCAGGGGACATTTAACAATGTCTGGAGACATGTTTGGTTATTACAACTGGGGGCGGGTGTGCTACTGCACCTGAGATGATGCAATATATCCTACAATGCACAGCTCAGCCTCTTCTCCCCAACACACATACACACTCACAATCACCCAAAACAAAACGTCAATAGTGCCAAAGTTGAAAAACACTGGAGCAGAGGAACGGGTTCTAAACACAGGAAGAAAGTCATGAGCTCAAATATCAACGGGCTACTACTCATTAGCAGTATGACTATGGGTAAGCTACAAAATTTCTCAGAGCTTTCTCCCTTGTACAAATAGGGCTGATGCTACCTTAGGTAGTGAAGAGGATTACATGAGCTAAGGTATGTGAAGTGTCTGGCTCAAAACAGAAGCCTGGTGGGATTAGTTTCTCTTCCCTTCCTCACTCCCCATTTCTGATCCCCTTCCCCAGAGGCACAGATGGACAATTTTTAAAAAGAGAAACAGCCGTCAAGCATTGCTTATTCTCCCTCTGCTAAAGAAACTACTGAAGAGTGAGGCTGCTTGTGAAGAATGCATTTTATTTGCCAGGTACATCAATAGTCCCTGTTCCTAATGAAATGCATTATTAAAAGATAAAGTCAACATATTCAGAACTCAGGTCCACGTCACATCCGAATGTAATCTGCCATCTCCTGGCATTGCAGGTGTCCTTAAGACTGCCTCTGAAACATGAATTCTGATTTCCCCAACTCTCCCTTGCTTTTCTCTAAGCCCATACAAACATGCTGGGTTCCTGGGAGATAGGGAGCAATGCCTCATACAGTGCCAGAATTATCTGCAAGTGGCAGAGATACCACAAAGAAAGAGCCCAGGCTTGTACTTTGCAAATGCGAAGTGGAATTTCCCGCAGGGCTCAATCTAAGACTTGCTGCGTTTGTCCCACATTCCCCTTTATGTATTTCTGAGAGGGACTGGGCCCTAGGCAATCCTACGCTGGAATCTTGTGTGTGCAGATTAGTACGAAGTTTGCTGTCCTTGGTGCTGAAAAAGTCTCAAATTGCTAAGGGTTTCTGAGTTACTTTTGCATTTCCAATACTCACATTGACCAGGGAATATGATATGACAGGATGTTAATACATATTTTAACAAATTGTTAATATGGAATACTTTGAAACACATAGGATAAATATAATAATAAAAATGACTAATATTTACTGAGAGCATGCTACTTTCTAGGCATTGTTATTTATTTTATATCATGAGGTATGTACCATATATTCACCATTTTTCAGATGAGGAGAACTGAGGCAATAATCATCCCATTAGCCTGACCTTCTGGTGACAAACACATTGACAATGGACAACCCCTCCACTTGGCTCCAGATCCCATCTTCTCTCACCTCCTCAAAGACTCGTCTCATCTTAGGTATTTTGTTTGAATAGATAGTACACATGTTCAAAAAGCAAACCATATCAAAATATGTATACTGCTGTACTTCACTGGCCCATTTCCACCCCTACCCTTCACAGGTAACCAATTTTTAGATTTTTTTTGAGGTGTCCTTACAGAGTCTTTATCTAAATATAAGAAATATATACCCCCTCCTTGTTTTTACTTGTTAGCACATGATGTACCCTGTTCTGCTCCTCTCACTTCATCATACATTTGGAGATATTTCCATATGGATACTTAGAGAGAGCTTCCTCATTCTTTATTCAGTTGCTTAGTATTCCATGATATGGCTGTAACAGAATTTATTTAACCAGTAACCTATCTTTTGAAAACTGGGTTGTTTCCAGTCTTTTGCTCTCTCAAAAAATACTGCACTAACCTTACATATAGTATTTTCATACATGCAATTACATCCATATGATAAACTATCAGAGATAGGTTTTGCTGAATCGAAGGGAACATGCAAAGCCACTTACTTAGTTTCTCTATTTTCTCTCCTGACCCCTACATTATATTTCTAAAGGCATCTACATGGCTATTTTAAAACTGTAAATCATATTAGGTCAATTCCTAGCTCAAAGCCCTCCAAAGCTTCTCACTGCATATATATGAGATTTAAATGCCTCACTCTGAGAGTGGCCAAGATGGTAAGAGTAGAAGGACTCTGAGCTCACCTCCTCCCACAGGCTTACAAAAATTACAACTATTTACAGAGCAATTATTGATGAGAAAGATCTGAAGACAAGCTGTTGTAGAAAAGATCTTCTACAAATGAAATTATAAAGAAGGAACCACCACAAGATGGGTAGGAGGGGTGGAGATGGTACAGACGAGACCCACACCCCTGGGTAGGCAACCCACAAATGGGAGGATTATTACCATGACAGAGGTTCTCCCCAAGGAGTGAGGGGTCTGAGCCCCATATTGGGCCCCTTGGGGGTCCTGCACTAGGAAGATGAGCCCACAGAACATTTGGCTTTGAAGGAAGCAGGGCTTACTTTTGGGAGACCCAAGGACTATAGAAAACAGAGACTCCACTCTTAAAGGGCACACCAAAAAATCTCATGTGCTCTGAAGTCCAGGACATGAATAATAATTTGAAAGGAGCCTTTGTCAGACCCACTTGCTGATCTTGGAGAAGCTCCCCAAAAGTCAGGAGGCAACTGGGACTCAACCTGGGGACACAGACACTGACTGCAGCAATGTGGGGTTGCTAATTCAACCACGAGGGTACTGCTGCTGGCAAGCACCATTTTGGAGTCTTCCCTCTAGCTTACTGGTACCAGGAACCAGGCTGACCCATCAGCCAGGCAACACCAATCTTGGGACCACCCAGGCCAAGGAGCCAGCCATGCATGGACAGAGCCCTATCCACCAGCAGGCTGGAATTAGCCATAGGCCCCCCTGAGCACCCCAGCTGCCCTGGGAACCAGCCCCACCCACCAGAGGGCCTGGGACCCAGTCCTGCCCACCAGCTGGCTGGCACCAGGACTGGAACTCCCCAGGTCACGCAGCCAGCTGCGTGAGGATCCATACCACCCATCAATGGCTATCAGCCTCTGCAGTAGGCAAAGCATGGCAACCAACCAGGCCAGGAGCCACCCACAGTAGTCAGCCCTGCTAAAACAGAAGGACCCATGCAGCCCACATAGGGGACATGCCCAGAGAACACAGCTCTGGTGAACAGAGGGGAGTGTACTGCTGGGCCCCATAGGACATCTCCTACACAAGGCCACGTCTCCAAGATAGGGAAATGTAAATGTCCTACCTAATACATGGAAATAAAAATGGAGAATCAGGCAAAATGAGGTGACAGAGGAATATGTTCCAAATGAAGAAACAAGACATAACCTCAGAAAAAGAACTAAGCAAAGTGGAGATAAACAATCTACCTGATAAAGAGTTCAAGGTAATGATCATAAAGATGCTCATCAAACACAGGACAAGAATGGATGAACACAGTGAAAAGTTCCTAAAAGAGTTGGAAAATACAAAGAAGAACCAAACAGCAATGAAGAACACAGTAGCTAAAATAAAAACTACACTGGAAGGAATCAACAGTAGATTAGAAGATACAGAGGAACAGATCAATGAACTGAAAGACAGAGTAGTGGAAATCACTCAAGCTGAACAGAGAAAAAGAAAAAAGAACTTTTAAAAATGAGGACAGTTTAAAAGACCTCTGGGACAACATCATTCATGCTAACATTCACATTATGAGGGTCCCAGAAGGAAAAGAGCAAGAGTAAGGGGCAGAGAACATATTTGAAGACATAATAGCTGAACACTTCCCTAACTGGGAGAAAAAAAAGACATCCAGGTCCAGGAAGCACAGACAGTCCCAAAGAGGTTCATACCAAGGCATGTTGTAATTAAAATGGTAAAAATTAAATACAAAGAGAGAATCTTAAAAGCAGCAAGGAAAATATAAAGGAACTCCCACAAGGCTATCAGCTGGTTGGCAGGGAGCTGCAGGTTGGCAGGGAGTGGTATGACATATTTAAAGAGATAAGAATAATCTACCCAGCAAAGCCATCATTCAAATTTGAAGGAGAAATAAAGAGATTTACAGACAAGCAAAAGCCAAAAGAGATCAGCACCATTAAACCTGATTTACAAGAAATGGTTAAGAGACTTCTCTAAGTGGAAAAGACAAGACCCCAACCAGAAATACAAAAATTACAAAAGGAAAAATCTCATTGGTAAAGGCAAATATACAGCAAAAGTACTAGATCAACCACTTATAAAGCTAGTAGAAAGGTTAAAAGTCAAAGTAGTAAAATCATATACAACCACAATAAATATTTAAGGGATATACAAAATCAAAATATGTAAAATATGATATTAAAAACACTAAAATGTGGGGTAGGGGTGTAAATTGCAGGGTTGTAAAATAAAATGTGTTTGAACTTAAGAGATCATCAACTTACATCATTTTATATATATATATATCATGGTAACCACAAACCAAAAATCTAAAATAGATACACACAAAAAAAGAGAAAGGAATTCAAACATAACACTAAAGATAGTCATCAAATCACAAGGGAAGAGAGCAAAAGAAGAAAGAAACAGAAAAGAATTATAAAAACAAATAGAAAACAATGAACAAAATGGCAATAACTACATACCTATCAATAATTACTTGAACTATAAATAGACTAAATGCTCCAATCAAAAGGCATAGAGTAGCTGAATGGATACAAAAAAAGACCCATATATGTGGCCTAAAAGCGACTAACTTCAAATCTAAAGACACACACAGACTGCAAATGAGGAGACGGAAAAGGGTATTCCATAAAAATAGAAATGAAAAGAAAATCGGGTTGGGAATACTCATATCAGACAAAATAGATTTTAAAATAAAGATTGTAACAGAAGACAAAAGGCAAAGAAGGACATTACATTATCAAAGGATCAATCCAACAAGAAGATATAACAATTATAAATATATATGCACCAACATAGGAGCACCCAAATACATAAAGCAAATATTAACATAAAGGGAGACATTGACAGTAATACAATAAGAGTACGGGATATTAACGCCCTACTTAGATCAGTGGACAGATAAGCCAGACAGAAAATCAATAAGGAAACACTGGCTTTATATGACACATCAGACCAGATGGACTTAATAGATACATAGAGAGAAGATTCCAACCCAAAGCAGCAGAATACACATTCTTTTCAAGTGCACATCGAACATTCTTCAGGATAGAACCCATGCTAAGCCACAAAACAAGTCTCAATGAACTTAAGAAAACTGAAATCATATCAAGCATCTTTGCCAACTGCAGTGCTATGAGACTAGAAATCAACTACAAAAAAATAAATAAATAAACACTGCAAAAGACACAAACACGTGGAGGCTAAACAATATTCTACTAAACAACCAATGGGTCACTGAAGAAATCGAAGAGGAAATCAAAAAATGCCTCAAGATAAATGAAAATGAAAACACAATGATCCAAAATCTATAGGACACAGCAAAAGCAATTCTAAGAGGAAAGTTTAGGTGATACAAGCCTACCTCAGGAAACAAGAAAAATCTCAAATAAACAACCTAGCCTTACACCTAAAGGTACTACATAAAGAAGAACAAACAAAACCCAAAGTGAGTAGAAGGGAAAAAAATCATTAAGATCAGAGCAGAAATAAATGAAATAGAGACTAAAAAATAATAGAAAAGGTCAATGAAACTAAGAGCTGGTTCTTTGAAAAGGTAAATAAAATTGATAAGCCTCTAGTCAGATCCATCAAGAAAAAAAGAGCGATCCCAAATAAATAAATTCAGAAATAAAAGAGAAGTCAAACTGACATCACAGAAATACAAAAGATCATAAGAGATTATTACAAACAATTATACACCAATAAAATAGACAGCCTAGAGGAAATGAACAAATTCTTAGAAATGTACAATCTCCCAAGATGGAATCAGGAAGAAATAGAAAACATGAACTGACAAATTATCAGTAATAAAATTGAATCAGTAATTAAAAAACTCCCAACAAACAAAAGTCCAGGACTAGATGGCTTCATAGGTGAATTCCACCAAATATTTAACAAAGAGTTAACGCCTATCCTTCTTAAACTATTCCAAAAAATTGTAGAGAAAAGGAAAGCTTCAGAACCCCTTCTATGAGGCCAGCATCACTCTAATACCAAAACCAGACAAAGACAACACAAAAAAAGGAAATTACAGGCCAATATCACTAATTAACATAGATGCAAAAGTTCTCAACAAAATATTAGCAAACCAAACTCAACAATTCATTAACAACTCAATACACCATGATCAAGTGGGATTTATCCCAAGGATCCAAGAATAGTTCAATATCTGCAAATCAAACTATGTGATATACCACATTAAAAAACTGAAGAATAAAAATCAAATGATCATTTCAGTAGATGCAGAAAAAGCTTTCGACAAATTTCAACACCTATTCATGATAAAAACTCTCAACCAAGTGGGTATAAGGGAACATACCTCAACATAATGAAGTCCACAGCTAACATCAAGCCCACAGTTAACATCATACTCAGTGGTGAAAAGCTTAAAGCATTTCCTCTAAGATCAGGAACAAGACAAGAATGCCCTCTCTCATCATTTTCATTCAACATAGTATTGGAAGACTTAGCCACAACAATCAAAAAGAAGAAGAAGTAAAAGGAATCCAAATTGGAAAGGAAGAAGTAAAACTGTTGCTGCTTGCAGATGACATAATACTATATATAGAAAATCCTAAAGACACTACCAGAAAAACTATTAGAACTCACCAATAAATCCAGAAAAGTTGCAGGATACTAAATTAATATACAGAAACCTATTGCATTTCTATACAATACAATTAACAATGAACTATCAGAAAGAGAAATTAATAAATTAATAAATCCCATTAACTGCATCAAAAAGAATAAAATACCTAGAAATAAATCTAACTGAGGTAAAAGACTTGTACTCAGAAAACTGTAACACTGATGAAAGAAACTGAAGATGACATAAACAAATGTAAAGATAAACCATGCTCATGGATTGAAAGAATTAATGTTGTTAAAACAACCGTACCACCCAAGGCAATCTACAGATTCAATGCAATCTCTATCAAAATACCCATGACATTTTCCACAGCACTCGAACAAATCATTCTAAAATTTGTATGGAAACACAAAAGACCCCAAACAGCCAAAGCAATCTTGAGAAAGAAAAATGGAGCTGAAGGAATCAGGCTCCCTGATTTTGAACTATACTACAAAGCTACAATAATCAAAAAGTACAGTACTGGCACAAAAACACATATATAGATTAAGAGAACAGAATAGAGAGCTCAGAAATTAAACCCACACTCATACAGTCGATTAATCTATGACAAAGAAGCCAAGAAAATACAATGTGGAAAAGACCGCCTCTTCAATAAATGGGGCTGGGAAAACTGGACAACTGCAGGCAAAAGAAACTTTCTCATGCCATGTACAAAAATAAATTCAAAATGGAGTAAACACTTAAACATAAGACCTGAAACCATTACAGTCCTAGAAGAAAACGTAGGTAGCATACTCTTTGACATCGGTCTTAGCAATATTAACATTGATTTGGATCTGTCTCCTCAGGCAAAGGAAACAAAAAGAAAAATAAACAAATGGAACAACATCAAACTAAACAGCTTTTGCACAACAAAGCAAACTATCAACAAAATGAAAAGGCAGCCTACTGAATGACAGAAGATATTTGCAAATGATCTACCTGTTAAGGGGTTAATATCCAAAATATACAAAGAACACATACAACTCAATATCCAAAAAAAAGAACCTGATTAAAAAAATGTGCAGAGAACCTGAATAGACATTTTTCTACAGAAGACATACAAATAGCCTACCGGCAGGTGAAAAGTTGCTCAGCATCACTAATCATCAGAGAAATGGAAATCAAAACCACAATGAGATAACATATCACACCAGTCAAATGAGCTGTTATCAAAAAGACTACAAAATATGACCCAGCAATCCCACTACTGGGCATATACCCTGAGAAAACCGAAATTCAAAAAGAGTCATGTACCAAAATGTTCATCGCAGCTCTATTTACAATAGCCCGGAGATGGAAACAACCTAAGTGCCCATCATCGGATGAATGGATAAAGAAGATGTGGCACATATATACAATGGAATATTACTCAGCCATAAAAAGAAACGAAATTGAGCTATTTGTAATGAGGTGGATAGACCTAGAGTCTGTCATACACAGTGAAGTAAGTCAGAACGAAAAAGACAAATACAGTATGCTAACACATATATATGGAATTTAAGAAAAAAAAAATGTCATGAAGAACCTAGGGGTAAGGCAGGAATAAAGACGCAGACCTCCTAGAGAACGGACTTGAGGTTATGGGGAGGGGGAAGGGTGAGCTGTGACGGGGCGAGAGAGAGTCATGGACATATACACACTAACAAACGTAGTAAGGTAGATAGCTAGAGGGAAGCAGCCGCATGGCACGGGGATATTGGCTCGGTGCTCTGTGACAGCCTGGAGGGGTGGGATAGGGAGGGTGGGAGGGAGGGAGACGCAAGAGGGAAGAGATATGGGAACATATGTATATGTATAACTGATTCACTTTGTTATAAAGCAGAAACTAACACACCATTGTAAAGTAATTATACCCCAATAAAGATGTTAAAAAAAAAAAAAAAAAAAGACTACAAATAACAAGTGTTGTTGAGGATGTGGAGAAAAGGACCCCTAGTTACGTTCCCTGTTGGTGAGAATGTCAACTGGTGTAGCCACTATGGAGAACACAGTACTATCATATGATCCAGTAATTCCACTCATGGGTATTTATCTGACGATTTTGAAAACACTAATTTGAAAAGATATTTACACTTCTATGTTCATTGTAGCATCATTTACAATAGCAAAGACATGGAAGCAAACTGAGTGCTCATCAACAGATGAATGGATAAAGAAGATATGGTATGTATACAATGGAATATTACTTAGCCATAAAAAAGAATAAAATTGTGCCATTTGCAACAACATGGGTGGCCCTAGAAGGTATTATGGTAAGTGAAATAAGTCAGACAGAGAAAGACAAATACCGTATGATTTCACTTACATGTGGAATCTAGAAAATAAAAGAACAAACAAAACAAAACCAAAACTGAGTCATGGATACAGAGTACAACAGGTGGTTGTCAGAGGAGAGGGGGTAGAGGGATGAGATAGGTGAGGGAGATTAAGAGGTTGCAGTTGCAAAATAAATGAGTCAGGGGTATGAGATGTACAATGTGGGGAATATAGTCAATAATTATACAATATCATAATTACATAATAATTATGTGACAGATCATAACCAGACTTAGCCTGGTGATCATTATGAAATGTATAGAAATATTGAATCATTATGTTGTATAACAAGAACCAACATAGTGTTGTAAGTCAATTCTACTTCAAAAACAAACAAACTCATAGAGAAAGAGATCAGATTTTTGGCAGAGGGTGGAGTGAGGGAGAATTAGATGAAGGCAGTCAAAAGGTACAAACTTCCACTTACAAGATAAATGAGAACTAAGGATATAATGTACAACATGACAAATACAATTAATGCTGCTCTATGTTGTATATGAAAGTTATTGAGAGAGTAAATCCTGAGTTCTCATCACAAGTTAAAAAATTGTTTTTCTATTTCTTTAATGTTGTATCTAGATGAGATGATGGATGTTCACTAAACTCGTAATCATTTCATATTGTGGGTAAGTCAAATCATGATGCTGTACACAAACTTATACAGCACTGTATAAAAATCATATCTCAATAAAACTGGAAGAAAGATAAATAAATACCTCACTCTGGCCTCCAAGATCTGCTTGCTTTGGACTGTGACCACTCAGCCCTCACTCAGTAAGCTCCAGCAGTTCTTTATATTTCTAGAACACACCCTTGCCTTTGCATGTGTTCATCACATTTCTCACTCCCTATCAGCTTATCACACCTCAGAGAAGCTTCTCTAACACTCCAACTGAAGCCCTCCACCGTGCCCCCTAATGCTAACTTCATCTAGTATACTGTTGTATTTTATTTCTTTATAACTCGTATCACTACCAGATAGTGCCTTAATTTTTTTGCTTGTCTCCTACTAAAATGTAACCTTCATATGGGGCAGGGACTTACCTGGTTTATCACTGTAATCTCTAGTTCTAGAAGAGTACCCAAAAAAGTAATGCCTGACAAGTGTTTATTGAATGACTGTTAACATCCCTGTATATTAACTTCCAGCATCTTTCCCAAAATGCATTTTTTACACAGGTGAGGTGATATGATGCATATAACTTTATATATTTACTTTGTCATATAACATTACATTTACACATTTTCCCAGGAAATTAAAAGTTCTTTGCAAACCCTCTTTTTATGAATCTGGGGTAATTTATCATAGGGAAATTTATAAGTATTTCAATCATTCACTTTATTAGATGTTTAGGTTGTTTCCACATTTTTTTGTTATTTGAATTAACACAATGGTAAACATATTTAAGCATAATATTTGCACATAATTCTGAATGTTCCCTAAAACTGGATTTATTAGGTTAAAAGGGTAAGATCATTTTAAGTCATCAGATACTCTTATGAAATTGCTTGTCAGAAAGATGGCAATAATTTATACACCTCTCAGCAGTAAATCACCCACCTTCCACATCTTTAATATTTTTTCAGTATTTACTAGTTTGATCAATTAAATTGTCTTTTATAACTAAGGAAGTTGAATATTCTTAGAGGACATCTTTTACTGATTAATAACACCACTACATCAACGCCCAATTCTACACGTTGAGGAAGAGTTTGGCTTTACTGAAGCTCAGACCATGATGTAATCTGGCTGTGGATTTTCTGCGATGGAAAAGAAAAGTAAACAACTATGTGGCATTACCACATAAGAACCGTTTGCTTTTCATCCACTTTGGGGAAAGATGAGCTACCTTTATAGTGCAATTTCCAGGAAATGCATTACACTCCCTTGGTTTTCCACATAGGTTGTAATTTCCACCATCATTGCCACATCTTACGAGAGTGAGGCAATTTTGAAACACTGATGGACATTTTGAAGAGTCCATCATAAGGGTTCCCTGCAGGGGCCTTTGTTTTGCATTTTCTCAGACCATGCTTTTATTCATAATCTGCTATTAATTTTGATAATTTAATTTTAGCCCTTTCCCAGGAACAGAATCCATGCAAGTGCATCAGCAAAGTAACATGACATAGCATCTCTCTTCTTTAACTTGAGCTAAACTTTAAGCTAATCTTAAAATTTTCAATAACTGTCTTCCAAAACTAGGCATCTTACCCAATGATTTCAAATTAGCATGTTATAAGGGGTGCTGCACAAATCGCTTACATTGATTCACAGATGACTTTAAAAATTCAGTGAGCCAAGAATCCCACATTATTGATTCATGTTAACAAAATGATGAAGCCCAGCTAATCTTTCCAACACATGCTGGGCAGAATGACATTTACAAATGCAGACAGACAGAAACCAATTGGACATAATTCTTCAAGGATTAAACTGATGGCTGCAATTAGATGTGAAAAGGTGAACAGTCTCACAGCTGGGAATTGAGACTCAGCCTCCGGGGTCCAGGTCTAATTTGGCCTCGTCCTTGGTTAACCATGTTATCCCACCAACCAACTAGTTGAGTGGAGTTTCCCATGACTACTCAGGTTAATTAAACTGGTTTGTAAAGTACAGCGTGTTGCTGCTTCAACTTGCCTCTTGGACTTTTATCACAACTGCTCTGAGGGAGGCCATGCTTAGGGTCTTCACGGTTGGATGCTATCACTGTGCAATACCAGAGGAGCCCACCAAAGGGCTTGCTGGGTGGGAGAGGCTATGGATATATCCCTTCTCATCTGATTCCTTATTGGAATTAAAACCATGAGTCTGAAAGCTGGGGAACTCTCCAAATCTGATTTTTTTCTTTCGTTCTAAAGAAATACTCAGGCCTGACTCATAGCTCAAGACCTAGAGAACAACTCTGTCTGCCATTTCGGAGTAGTTTCAAGGTTAGCCTGATAAACATCACCCAAAAGGACAGAAAATCTACTTGATAACCTTCAAGATAACTCTGATCATCTTAAAATTCATAACAACTCTTTTTATCAGCAAAGCAGAACAGTGATGGAGTGAGAAGGGCTTTGCAGCTGGGAAGTGTAACAGAAAGCCCCTGTGTTTGGAAATCAAATCCCATTCCCGGCACCTTACTTTCACAGTAAGGGTTTAATATGCATTGTTATTATGTCCTAGTTTCTCCATCCCACCTGTTATCTGGCAGTGTTATTTTCAGACTCTACGGGGATGCCTTAGAGATGCTCCTCTAAAGAGTATGAAACACAGTCCACAAACTGTGGTCCACATTTTATTTTTTCTTGGCTCTCTCTTCCTCATCTTTCCAAAGCATTCTATACCTTCCCTACTCTCTGCTATGCACTTACGTCTGGGGAGTCAGCAAGAATGTACCCAAAGAAAAATTCCAAGAGAGGACAATGTTAGAAACATACATTATCATTTCTATAATAGGTAGGGTTCTTTCTGTTGAAAATGAGGAAAAAACAAGCAAATAAAAACCTTGAATTATCCTGAGAAATAGAGGTAAGTGTTGGGTACACAGAACATAAGCATTGCCCAAAGAGCATAAAGTTTCCTTGACAGTCTCAAACGCAGACTTGCTATTTTTTAAATTCATAATTATTCAGTTTCACAGAGGTAGAGGAGACTGATGGTATGTTTACTAGTTGTGGCAGTGTGGAGAGCAGAAATTCCTTAACTTTTGAAATCTGACTTTCATGGAGTCAAATTCAGCCTCTTCTACTGATGGACTGTGGAATTTGGGACAACTAATCTAACCTCACCTAGCCTTGGTTTCCTCATCTGTGAAATAGAGATAACAATGACCATAATCATGACTAAATTAATAATCTAATTCTGACGTCATCAGAATTCTGTTTCTCTCCATCTTTCAACCCTCCCTTTTTCTGTGCAAGCTTCATTCTTGGGATCTGGGGTGGCTCCCAGTTTCTCCAGCCTCCTAGCAGTTTCAAATCTGGGCAAAAGGAGGAATTCTCCTGAAAAGTCCTGATGCTTTCTGATTGCCCTGGAGAACCTGGGTGCTGGCTGAAGTCTAAGAATCCTGTTCCGTCCAGAATCATGGAGTCAATGCCTCCAAAACTGCATGGATAGGAAGACGGAAGTGACGCATTCCCAAACAAAACAGGGGACTGTGGCTGGAAGATGGAGAAATGGATGTGCCAGAGGCAAAACACAAATGCTTGCCATGTTTGCTCAACTGAAGATCAATGGTAACACCCTCTGTGCTAGTTATTCTTAACCTTGGTTGCAGACTGGAATCATCTAGGGAGATTATTTAAAAAAGGAATGTCTAGACTCCAACCCCAGAAAGGTTAAATCAAACACCCTGAGTGAGGACTAGACATTGGTATTTTTTAAAGCACCCCAACCAATTCTAATATTCAGCCAAGGTTAAGACTGTGTCTATGTAGACATCTTCCTACAAACCACACAGCCAGATGGGATGCTTGGTCATGAGACATTTTTTTGAAAGCTATTCTATAGAATCAAAGTCAGAATTCTCATCTAAGAAGTTTAAAAGTCTACAAATTTAGAAGATCTTGTCAATGTCACTGTTTCTCAAGTAATTACATGCCTTCAGAGTTTTGAATGATTTGGGATGTTAATGAGTTGCAGTCTCTGCTCAAAATATGAATCAGCTAGGGCTTCCCTGGTGGCGCAGTGGTTGAGAGTCCGCCTGCCGATGCAGGGGACACGGGTTCGTGCCCCGGTCCGGGAAGATCCCACATGCCGCGGAGCGGCTGGGCCCGTGAGCCATGGCCGCTGAGCCTGCGCATCCGGAGCCTGTGCTCCGCAACGGGAGAGGCCACAGCAGTGAGAGGCCCGCATACCGCAAAAAAAAAAAAAAAAAAATTCTGCCATTCTGTTCCTTGACTGAATTCTAACTGGTGCTTTACATATAGTCTCTCAATACTAAGGAGAAATAATAGAATAAAAACCCACAAATTAATAATGTATAAGATAATGCAATGTAAAATAAATAATCATATACAAATAAATTTGAAAATCTTAATGATATTGATGGTTTTCTAAGAAAATATAAATTAAAATTAACTCAGTGGGAATCTGAGTATAACACTAACTTTGGTAGAAACTGAATAAGGCCTATAAAAATCATCTCTGAAGAAGATAGTAGGCCTAAATCATTTTAAATTTAGTTATTTCAAAAAATTGAAAAATAATTAATTCCCATGATATGTAACTATTCAGGAGAAAATTAAAAGATAAAATATGCCCTGATTTCTTTAGTGAGGTTGACATGAGTCTGTTGCTAAGATCTAATAACAATAGCCAAAGAAGGAGAAAAATCTTACTTATTGATATAGATATAAACATGCTAAATAAAATACCAGCAAACCTAATTCAGCTATGCTTTGGAAGAGGAATTCACCATGACTAAAGAAATTTTATTCCAGGAAACCAAGGATGATTTAATATAAGGAATCATTTAGTGTTTAGAAATCTGTTAACATAAGTTATCCTATCAGTGGGTCAAAGGAGAAAGACCATAATCAAATACCAAAAGGTTTTTGCCAAAAGTCAATATTCATCTCCAACTTATTAGAAAAAGGCGGAAATCTTGGAATAGAGGAATACTTAGCTAACCTTGTAAACAATAGCTCTCACATTTCAACAGCCAACTCTTTATCCAACTATAAAACACCAGAAACAGTCCCATTAAAATCCTGGAAAAAAACAAGGGTCCTTGCTTTTCAATAGTTTAGATACTAAAGAAGACAAGTAGAAAAATAAAGTATTAGTTTAAAAATCAAAACCACAATGAACTATCATTTCTTACCTTTTAGATGGGTATTATCAAAAAGGCAAAAGATAACAAGTGTCAGAGAGAATGTGGAGAAATTGGAACACTTGCACACTGTTGACAGGAATACAAAATGGTGCAGCCACTATGGAAAGCTGTATGGAGGTTCCTCAAAAAATTAAAAATAGAACTACCATGTCATCCAGCAACCCTATTTCTGGACATATACCTACAAGAATTAAAATCAGGATTTCAAAGAGGTATAAGCACTCTCATGTTCATTGCAGCACTATTCACAATAGCCAGGATGTAGAAACTACCTAAGTGTCTATCAACTGATGAGTGGATAAAGAAAATATGGTATGTATATGCGATAGAAAAAGAAAGAAATCCTGCCACATGCAACAACATGGATGAAGTTGAGAACCCTAAGCGAAATAAGCCAGTCAGAGAAGGACAAACACTGCATGATTCCATTTATATGAGGCATCTAAGACAGTCAAACTCATGCAGAGAGTAGAAGGTTTGTTTCCAGGGACTGGGGAGAGGAGGAAAGAGAAGGCAGTTCAATGGGTATAAAGTTTCAGTTTTTCAAGATGAATAAGTTCTAGCGATCTGTGCCTACAGATAACAATATGATCTTGTACACTTAAAAATCTGTTAGAAAAAAAAGAATCTGTTAGGAGGGTAGAACTTATGTAAATGTTCTTTCCACAATAAAAAGATAATCCCCAACTTAACAAAAGAAAATAGAAATTCTTTGATGCTTTGACCTTTCAGTACAAGGGTTCAGAATCAAGTGTAAAAAATAAAGTTAGTTTAATGCCAGGTTGGATGCACACACACTGGCTTTAGACCTGGGTTTGGATACTGGCTGCCTCACTCACTAGCAATTGAGCACCATTTTGGCAAATGACTGAGCTGGTCAGTAACTCCTGTGCACTAAGACAGTTAGCCCACCCCATAAAGGACAGAAGGAGTACACAAGCAGACACAGGCAGAGCCTTTTGCATGGTGCCTGACACACGGCAAAGGCTGAAGTCATGACAGCTCTTATGATTAGCTGCAAACAACATGAGTGTACATCTAGAAAAGCCAGGGAAGTCAACTGAGAAATAATTAGAAGTACAGAGAGTTCAATAAGATGGCCAGAGGCAAGTGAAGACATACAAAGAGCAGTGAAAATCAGTTAGAAGATAGAAGTTCCCAAAAAGGAATCCTGCTACCTGTTGCAGGTACTTTGCATATACTGTCATCTTTTTTT
The DNA here is from genome assembly GCF_949987515.2 of Delphinus delphis. Classification (NCBI taxonomy): domain Eukaryota; kingdom Metazoa; phylum Chordata; class Mammalia; order Artiodactyla; family Delphinidae; genus Delphinus; species Delphinus delphis. The sequence continues at coordinate 62,493,212 of NC_082697.1, read as the reverse complement.
TTTCTTTGTGGTACGCAGGCCTCTCACTGTTGTGGCCTCTCCCGTTGTGGAGCACAGGCTCCGGACGCGCAGGCTCAGAGGCCATGGCTCACGGGCCCAGCCGCTCCGCGGCATGTGGGATCTTCCCGGACAAGGGCACGAACCCGTGTCCCCTGCATCGGCAGGCGGACTCTCAACCACTGTGCCACCAGGGAAGCCCATATGCTGTCATCTTTGCTGGAGCACCTGCTCATCCCACCTCTGCCCCATCCCTGCGGGGCAACAATGTGTAATTATCATTTAGATTTCAAATCAGTCATTTCAAAGCTTCTGGTAGAAGCTTTCCCTGACCTTCGGGTCAAATCCCCTACCATGTACTCTTAACTGAAGCATTTCCTTTGCAGCATTTCTCATAGCAGAAATTCCATATTTATTTGGAGTATTATTGAATTAATGTCTATTTTCCCCTCGAGGCCTAAGTTCTCAGACTATGAAGCTACATATTAAAAATTATGTTTATATACAAGGATTTAGTCTCTACATGATATTTATATTATTTTTAAATGCATCCTGTAAATCAGTATATAGCATGATATACATATAAAGGAATTTAAAAAATGCAACAACATATTACAGTGCTACTAGGTTTTTTATTTTTTAACTTTTTTTGGAATATTCAACAATACTTTGGAATGTTTACTATAAAGTAATATTTTTTTCTCCTTTAGATGACATTCAGGGATTTATTGAATTTCTCAATTTCCAAAAACTTGCAAGAGATACTTTTCTATTTTTTAAGCATGAGCTGACAGATGTTGAGGTGGCCAATCATCGATGCTGACCATGTATAGAGACATATATTATCTCAGAATGTCTTCTTTCAAAAGATTATCTTCCTAGCCAATCAACTATCATTCATAAGGAAGAGAACAAAGGATTGAGTACATAAAGGAAGAATTGACAATGACGATAATAGCTGGAGAAATATTTCAGTCTCTCAAATAAAAGAATAAGCCCATATTTCAGCCCCCACAGAATCACATGCCTAGCATCCCTTCAGTTACACACACACACACAAAATGCAAATTGCCAATAGGTCATCCAGTTCACACTGAGCATCTATATACCACGTAGCTCAGCCCTGCACTACCTGCTGCCAGGGCTTATTCCCTGATCTCCATAAAGTCATTGGCAACCGAGACCAACACATCAGGAAAGGAGAACCAACAGCATGAAATGGGATGAGAATACTGACAAACAAGTGGTAGACAGTAGCTTTGCACATTTTCAGAGCTGGATCTTCCCACCCATCACGGGCTGCCAGCAAGACTCTCGGCGCTGCTGTGAATCAACTCCCTCGCTCTTTCCCATTGCAGCAGCATAAACAGAAAGAGGGCTAGAGGATCTCCCCATGCTAAGAAACTGCATTCAAACTCCTTAATCAAGTCCCACTCTGTTGCCACCCTCCTACCTGGCACACTGCCCTCTCGTCTCTGGCCACAGAGCTTGTGCCCACACAGAGCACTCCTTGAAACTCACTTCTCCTTCCATGGTTGGCATTTGACTGCTTTCTCCCCCTGCAGGATGTCTTCCTGGCCTCCCACATCTGAGTCAAGAGCCCATCCTTTGTTCTCCCATAGTCTCCAGTGGTTCCTTGGTTATTATCCTTGTCACCCTATATATACTTTCTCCTCAACTTCTCTGATGAGCCCACTTAATAAAACTCTTTGAGGTCATGTTTATGTGTCTTACTCTGCCCAGTTCCTAGCTCCGTGGCCCAGAACATACTCTGTGCTCAGTAAATATGTCACTTTCAATGAAGGAATGAAGGAAAGAATGAATATATGAAATTCAGCTTGGGTCACTTTTACAACCTTGAATTGCCTTTGCTCAAGCTCCTCCATGCACCTGAGATGCCCTTCCCTCAACTGATTCCTACTTGCTCTAATCCTCCTCCTTAAAGGTTTAGGACAAATGCCATCTACACGATGAAGTCTCCCCTGGCCTCTCAGTGAGTAATGACTTCTCCTTCTTCCAATTTCTATGGTTCCTTATCAGGATGTCCCACACCATCCTACCCAGATTCAGCGATATTTGTGAACATATTTTATACACCCCCCCTCATTAATTGACGCACTCCGTGATGACAGAGGCTGTGTGTCTTCTCTATCTTGGGGACCTTCCCAGCAACAGCTACACTGTAGACAATAAATAAACAGAGGATGGGTAAATGGATAGATGCAGGATTAGTAGCTTGGAGATGTTAACCCGGTGGTTCATTCCCCCATAGTTGGATTTGGCAACTTTGAGTAGAAGGGAAAGTGGTAAAGACAAGTTCTTGGATCTTATTCAGAGCTCAGCTATTCCCATCACTGCCACCTTTTCTGGGATGAGTTCTAACTCAGCCTAGCAGGAAATGTGTATGGTTTCCTGTATCTGAATGAACTTAAGGTGTTAGAAGAAACGTGAGACTGTCATCTGGGGGAATGTCATTGATGAAATTCTTTCTGGAAATCCATCCTTCCAGGAGGGGGATGCAATGCCATCTGTACACTATCTCGTTGAAACACACCTCTGAAGAGAGAAGAGTGGTTGGACCCAGGTGAGGGTATGGCTGTCTTTGTTTTCCTCTAACTTTGGGGCCTCCCCAGAAACACTGTGTATCTCCTCCTGCCTGGGATGGATCTCGGCGACTCCTGCAGCAGTAAGGGGAGTTATTTTAGGGAGACAGTTGATACTTGGCGAGTCCTCCTACAGATCAGCGATAGCTGCTTGAAATGTTAAATGCTTCCCAGATGGAGATACTTAGCATTTGTAGGAGGAATAACTTGGAGGAGAAAAATGCATTTGTCTTTTTGGCATCCTGTGGATTCCATTTGAGAAGACAGAGAACACTTTGAATCCTGCCGTCCACATGTCAGTGTTTTCTTGGGATTTTGCAAGTCCCAGTGATGGTGCTTCTTCTTCTAGGGCTACCAAGTTTGGGATGTGCCAAGGCTCAGGGGAAAAGTGTATGGAACTGAGTCTCAGGGGTCAGAGAGTTGCCAGAGTTCCCGGAAACCATCAGGGTTCAGCCTCCTGTCTGCCAGTGGCAAACTCTTCAGTCATGTAGACCAGATGGTTTTTACTTTGGGTGTGATCTTTTATGTACAGGGAAGGTTGAAAATGCAGACCAGCAGAGAACGCCAGTGGCCTTGCCTCTGCTACTTTCTTTGTGGTCATGGGCAAAAACTCATCTTGCCTCACAAAGCCTTGGTTTCCCCAAGTGAGATAAAGGAATTGGAGTAGATAATCTTTAAAGTCCCCTCTAACTGAAGAAAATGTTATGGCTCTAACTGTCGTGGCTGTGAAGAACAAAGATGACATTACTCTAAGGGAACATGGAGTCGTCCTTTAATGTAGGCTCCCAAGTGCTAGAAAGGGAAGACGGCATTGAATTGTCCATCATGCCCACTCCTCATGGCAGGGACAGAGTGGTCATTCACAAAAAGACTGAATCAATGGCCCTTTTTCACTTATTCACTTTCTGGCACCCATGGCATCTGCATGGCTCACCAATGAGCCTCACCAGTAAGTAATGCCTTTGAGTTAAGCACCTGCCTTTGGCACCAGAATGAATTAAGGGAGACAGAAAGCTCAGCAATAGCACTTAAAACTTATAGCCGGGTTGCAGATGTGCTCATACTACATAGAGGGGTGCAAAGAAATGTGCACCTTACTTACCTTCTATGACTAGCCTTACATTCTTTAGGAATTCTCTCATTTGCTTTGGTGGGTAAATGACAGTTGGGGGGGATGCTAAATTTAATGCAAATACACTAAGCGTAGTCCTGTTTAATAATGTAAACAATAACTATAGGAAAATTCTGCTTTTTTGTTTGTTTGTTTGTTTTGTAATGTGGTCTTTCCAGTTTCCGTCCTCTCCTCCTGATCATTCCCAAGAGATATTCTGGGCATTGGAAGAGGGGAAGAGGAGGACCTTGGGTGCTTATGTACTTCTGGCTCCCCTGTTCTCTGTGGCAATGCACTGTGCCCAACTGGTCACTGGTCAGCATCAGGATCTGGTGGAAAGGCCTGGGGCTGCTGAATTCATGAACTGTGTTCTCATTTTGTCAGGACCCAGATTCTGACTCAACCCCATGCTGGCTGTTGGTAGGGCTGAATACACTTGATTTTAACGTGGCCCCAGCTCTAGGAATCTTATACTGTAGCCCCCAGCAGCAGGATAACTTGCCTCATTCTGGTCAACTCCAGATAATAGACTCAGCTATACCCTTCCTCTCCCATCATCATGCATGGGGAAACTTCTTGGTCCATTCTACAACATGGGACTCTAGGGTCACTTGAGAATGTTTATGTGGTCTCCCCCCTGCCCTCCAATCTTGTTGTGCCACCATCAGTTTGATATGGAAGTCTCCATATTGGTATAGGGGCAGTTTGGAAGGTGTCTAGTCTCCAAATCCCAACCTACCTCCTGGCTTGATCCTGAAAAGAGATGATAAGGATCCATGTGTTTCCCAACATCTTTTTTTCCTTAGCTCAATTCATACTGAGCCAGAAAAAAAGACAGGGGTGGGGGGATTCCACTTTTTCCTATTGTGGGAGGATTTCACCTATATTTAACCAGCTCTTTTCTGAGATTATTTGTTTCTCTTGTTTTCCCTGGGGCTCTAATGATACAATGGCTGTCTCGATTCTTGTGGTAGAAGATAAAAACAAACAAGTAATATTATTTTAAAATATCATTCCCATTACCAAATTACTTCCCTAGTTGCTGAAAGAGATTTCCTAGGCTTGGGAGTGGTTCACTTCTCCTCTGTGAGCCTTCCAACTATCAGTAGAGGTGGTTAGACCCAGTACATTAAAACCCCTTCCAGTTTTTATGTCCTAGTCTCACTGCAGCCATGAGGTTGAAGCTCACAATGGTCTGGAAAGCCAGCCTTTCCATTTCTTTGGCATCTCAGCTATGAAAGAGTTAGCTCATCAACCTTTCACCTACCTAAACCTTACCATGAGTCTTATGCTTTAACAATTTACACTTACTGTTATTTTAGGTGAAGGAGGAGGGGGAGGGGGAGGGGGAGGGGGAGGGGAGAGGGAGGGGGAGGGGGAGGGGAGGGGAGGGGAGGGGGAGGGGGAGGAGGAGGAGGATGGGGAGAAGAAGAAGAGAGAAAAAAGAAGAAGATGGCAGCCAACAAGAGAAATTAAATTTGCTTCTCACTGGCTGAAGCCTGAGGCTGGTGGCTTCCCAAAAGAAGCAAAGGAAGAGGACTGCAGACATACCAGCACAGAGGTCCTGGTACACTCTGCTGTAACAAGGGATCAAGTCAGGCAGGACTTTCCTGACGAACTGTAGTATTTGGAAAGCTGGAAGACTGAATATAGCGATACACAAAATCCACTCAGAAAAAGGGTTCAGTGGCCGTGGTTGAGGGAGTGATGGTTGTTCTACAGGCTGAGATTGCCTCGTTATTCTAACAGATGTGTGTTATCCCCACTTTATGCACAATCCATATACATTGTCTAGGATTGTTTCAACAACAATGGCAACAACAACAAAAGGTTTGTGATGATATCAGTTTTATGTGAAATCAAAATATGACACAAATGAACTTATCTATGAGACAGAAACAGACTCACAGACATGGAGAACGGACTTGTGGTTCCCAAGGGGGAAGGGATTGGAGGAGGCATGGATTGGGAGTTTGGAATTAGCAGATGCAAACTATTATATATAATGGATAAAAAAGGTGCTGCTGTGTAGCACAGGGAACTCCATTCAGTATCCTGCGACACACCATAATAGAAAAGAATATGAAAAAGAATATATATATATATATAAATATATGTGTGTGTGTATGTGTATAATTGAGTTACCTTGCCTTATACCAGAAACTAACACAACATTGTAAATCAACTATACTTCAATATAATTTTTTTTTAAAGATTGTGGTGAGCATGAATGTCACATTTCAGCTATTCTAAGTAAGGATGGGAAGGTGGACCCTACCTCTCAGAAAAACAAAGAAACATCTTCTTGGGAGGATGTACTGTTGAGTTATGGCATTACACTCTTGGCCTATCAGGAAATATTTCTTAAGGCTGCTGTGCCAGGTAATCTGCCAGGTGATGAGATACTGTACTGCACAAGTGTAGTCCATAACCTTGCAAGGCTTACTATCAGGTAGGGAAGGTGGAAAACTAAGCCTAACGATTCCACGTAAGCATAGTTAGTGCTAACACAGGGATTGTAGTGGGGGCTTCCATAGGAGCCAAAAGCTGGACACCTAACCTATCCCATGGTGGTAACTGTGGGCAGTCAGAGGAGGCCTCTGAGAGGAAATGGCCTTTGATAAGCAGAACTAGTATTTCAAATTGACCTGGATAAGGGTGCTTTCCTCCAAAAAGAGACAACAAAAGCCTCCCATCTTTGGATTCCTCAATCTCAGCTCCACCTGCCTTTGAGTTGTCAGACCCAAAGAAGTAGGACATAGGATGTCCTCCTCAACCTCTTTCATCCTCCTAACTGATCAGTCTCTATCTATAAACATCTAGATTAAACTTCTAGCAGCCCTGCACTGCTGCCTTTAATGGCAGCACACAAAACAAGAGGTTGGCATTCTTCCGGGCTGCCCAAACTGTGAAAAATCCTGCTAACACTTGAAACAACAACTCTTGCAAAGACTGGGATTTCTGGCATTGAGTCCATTTTATTTATTTATTATTTTTTTTAAGGGAAGGAGATTTTTCAAAATCTCTAAAAGAATGCCTCAAAACTCTCCAGTTCCCAATGCAGTTAGACATCAATAATGTTAAAATGGGCTGCATTTTTTCCATTCCTTGCTGTCTTCCGTTAGTCCTCCGGGGCCGCCATATTGAGTTTCAACAGTCGCAGCCACTGTGGAGATGATGCCTAGAATCACGCAATGATTAGCCAGTTGTACTCAGGGCCCCCAGCCTCATTCCCTTAATGAGGAACTTGAAGAGTTTACTGCACAGCCAACTCACTCTAAATGACCTCATAGGAGGCTCACAAGGGGAATGTTACCTCTGATTTTCTTAACCAATTTTACATAGCAAGCAAGGAATCACTCATGAGGAATAGGAATGCTCTGAGGTTTTAATACAGACACTTGTGGATTCAAATCTGACTCTATGATTTACTTGCTGTGTGATACTGGGCAAGTCACCTAATCTATCTGAGCCTCAGTTTACTCACCTATTCAATGGGAAGTGTTCCTTCCTTATAAGAATATTGTTTTAAAATTAAATTTTATATTTGCCAGAGTAATACACACAGATTATTTTTTTAATCAAAGACTGCTGAAAGTCTTGTAATGAAAATCAACAGTTTCAAGCCTCCTCACTCCTGAATCCTGATCCCTGGGGCAGTTACTCTCCACCCCATAAGCTGATTCTTCTAATATTTACCTGCACATATTTAAATACTGAAGATTTCTCCTGTTCTCTCCTGGTTCCTTGCTTGTTCACGTCGTTCTCTTTCAGATTGGAGACTCCCTGCCCTGCGTGGTGGTCAGATGGAAGAGTAGAACTCTAGGAAGCCCTCTGTGACTTCCATGTGTGGGGCAGGGTGTTGACTGATGGACTTCCCTGCAGGGTAATGAGGTGGTGAGTCAGCCTATTCACTTGGGATCCATAAATATTTTAGTATCTTGATGTCTTTTCTCATGGATCTGTCAGTTTCTCCAGGTAAAACCCCCCAAGCCTGTGGGTGAGGGGAGAAGGGAGCTGAGCTGCTCCAGTGTTTACCCAACTCTCTTCTCAATTGTCTGCTGTGCCTGTTGACACCTTGAGTCCTGAGGCTTTCTTGTTTATTACCACAGAAATCCCACTTCCCTGTGGTAAGGGTAGAGGGAGGGGAGAGAGGTAGTTGTCTGACTGTGTCAGGCAGGGGGACCCAGAGAGTCAACAGCTCCAGGTAAGTTGTTAAGTGTGACTCATCCCCACCTTCCCTAGCATCCCGTGCCTTAGGATGCCTGTATTACAGCTGTCTCCACTTTGTGATGCCACTCATCACCTCTTCGTCTGCTTCCCACCTTCCGGAATCACCTAAATCTCTCCTGGTCTGCTCTCTCTTCTCCTGTGCTCTGTCTTTGTAAGACAGTACCTCCCTTTCTCCCTCTTTCCCTCCCTTTATCCTTCCCTCCTCCCTTCTTTCTTTCCTTCCTTCTTCTTCTCTCTCTCCATCCCTTCCTTCTTTCCTTTTTGCTACCTCTCCAATGGGGTTTCAGGAGAGAAAAGAGACAAACTCACGTGGCCAATCTGCTTTTTTCCCCTTACTTTACCGACAAGAAGTTCTGTTGGAAGACCTACCTGAGATAAAGAATGTCGAGTCCCTTGTTCAATACCTGGCATATATTTAAATGCTCCAAAGCTGCACCATGCCTTCCAGATTCACCTTGGACAGCCCTTGATATCGCCCTCCAAAAAGGGTCTGTGGCCTGAGAGCTGCAAGATTTTTAGGAGATTCCTGGAATTCATGGTGCATCCCAGGGGACGGTGGGGAGCCTGAAATGCTCTGTTTCTCCAGATCAACTAACTCCATTAACAATTAATTCTCAAGGCAACTTCATTAGGCAGCTCTTACTATTATTATTCCCATTTGATGCCCATGGTCTTAATATCTAGACACTGTAACAGTAGCCTGGAGCAGTCTCTTGTTCGGGAGAAAGGAAAGAAAGAAGAGAAACATCCCTTGACCCTCTGTCAGGGGCCAGACATTAAAGAAATACATCCACCCTGCCCTGTGAAAACCTTTCCACGTCAAAGACAAACACAGCCAGACATTAGTTAAAGCAGTGAAAACAGATTTTATTCAGTAACTACTGACAGCAGGGGAAAAACCTGAACTTTATTCCAATTCGTGCAGAGGTGGTTTGAGCATTTTAAAGGGAGGATGAGGAAGAGGAGGAGCGGGCATTCAGTTGAGTCAGAGGAGAGAAAACACAAAGGGTTGATTAGTGTAAAAGCGATTAAGCCAGCTGTGTCTGCTAGCTGGCAGTTAGGGCACAGCGATTGTGAGACAGAGGCCCTATCTTTTCTGCTGAGTACATTTAAAATGAAAGGCTTTCAGGTCCTTCAGAAAAACACTTGAGATGCATATTCACAATTGTCAGACCTTTTCAGTCAATGGTCTAAGGAAGGGAGGTCATGGGTCTATCATCAGGTATTGGCTAGAACAGCAATTTCCTAGCAGAACTCAGCTTTCTCAGGCAGACATTTTAATTGTGGGGCTGGGGTCATCCTAGGGATGTGGGCTTTGGCTGCTAGAAGCCATGTTTGGTTGGAGTTGTGTTGTTTTGTGGCCAGAGTTCTGCAGTTCTCACCACCAGGTCCCACGAAGGCCTAGAATTGTCCTAGCACGATCACACACACACACACACACACACACACACACACACACACCATAGCGAGTGGTAACTAATAGGCAAAACTGTTGTTCCTGGGTGTCCTAGTGCCTGAGCTCCCCTGTAGGGCCCCCAATTGATATAAGGTTGGCTGTCTGCAGCTCGGCTGAGTTACTAAGATTACAAATGAAAACCAGCCCCCAGAGGGTGTGCCGTTCCTGGAGCACAGAAGGAAAGCATAATTCTTGCTTACACTCAGCTTTGCAATCAGTTTATCCCCTGGTAGCTACTCTTATAACTTCTTTTTAGGGCTGCCAATCGTACAACACACACACACAGAAACACACACACACACACAGACCAAAAGTCTGAAGATCGGGCCTTTCTCATCTCACTGTGTTGGTCTCTCCCTCAATAATACAGAATATTCCTTCTCTGTGGCTGACTGCTTCAAATGGAATAGCTCTTTTTATAGTTTAAAAATATATTGAATAAATAGTAGTAGCAATAATAATAACCATTATTATTTTTGTGTTGATTGCTATAATTTCCAGTTCCTGTGTCCCAACTCTATGTCAGATATTGTGTTAGGCACTACATAGTCATTATCTCTAACCTCTTCCAAACCACACGGCTCCTATGTGGATATCATTTTCTGATACATAAGGAAACAGGGCTCAGAGAGGGTAAACAACTTACTCAAGGTCACACAGCCAGATAAGAGGGACTGAAACCCACTTCTATCTATGCAAAGACCTCAGGTTCTTCCATGACAATAAGGTGCTGATAGAAATATACTGAAGGGATAGGAAGATCTGGCTTCTTAACTGAGCTTCATCAGCATCAACAGAGGTTCAAAATTCCATCAGATAAGGATGCTATCATCTGGAAACTCCAGATTTATCTCATAAATAAGACAGATAGATAGACAGATAGAAAATGGATAGATATATAGACAGATAGATAATAGGAGGAAGTAATGACACCAAGCTATCTCCAAAGAACAGAGTGTGAGTAACCTCTTAGAATAACAGCACAACTTCAGAGTATCTGGTGGCGAAGGAGCACCCTGATGATTTAACACAATGCCCTTCCTCTGCTGCCCCTCACAGAAGGACATTCAAAGTGGGAATCTCCTCTACAACACCTCTGGCAGATGGTCATCCTTGGATATTTCAATGTCTGAGGTCTAGGTTGACAGTCTGAAAATATTGTTCTATCATCTTTATGAGCTCTAGTCATTTTTTAAAATGTTTTCTGATCTGATAAGCAAAAGTCTGACTTTCTCGTCCTTATACTTGTTAATAATAATAAAAAAAATACAAGCTAAGATTTATTTACAATTTTTCATGTGTCCTAAGTACTTTATGAATTATTTGACTTAATCTTCAAAACAATTCTCTCTTTTTTTTTTTGCAGTATGCGGGCCTCTCACTGTTGTGGCCTCTCCCGTTGTGGAGCACAGGCTCCGGACGCACAGGCTCAGCGGCCATGGCTCACGGGCCTAGCCACTCCGCGGCATGTGGGATCTTCCCGGACCGGGGCACGAACCCGTGTCCCCTGCATCGGCAGGCGGACTCTCAACCACTGCACCACCAGGAAGCCCCAAAACAATTCTTGAATGTAAGCATCCTTTTTTTAGGAGTTGAGGAAACAGACTGAGTGCAATGTAATGCTCTGCCAGAATCACATGGATAAAAAGTGGCACAGCTGGGGTGAGATCCTGGCTCTATGAAGCCCATGCCAAGAGGATGGAGCAAACACAGTCCTTTCCTCCACCTACTGCCCTTCAGATTTCTTAAGAAAGAGTTCATGTATTCTTTGTTCCCTCCTCCCTTTCCTCTTGGCTCTTTCAACTCTTCATTTTCTGAGAGGATTGGCAATGAGGATAAATTTGAGGTCCACATGCTAAGATGAGGCATGAGAGTGGAAAAGCCAGGCTTATTTTTGAGATGGCAAATGGAGAATATCTGGGCAGCCCATCTGGTCCCATCCGGAGGAAGAACATTTTGCTTTGAGAGCCCTGGGTTTTTTGGATGCTGGGGAGTTGAACAATGCTGTGGTTGTATCCAGCATCTCATCCTGTGAATCTCAAGGACAGGTGAGAGGTGAAGCTCCATCCTCTACTGTGGCTTGGCAGAGCTAGGTGATGGGGGCTTGGATGAGGGTGAGGTAAGGAGGCAAAACTGAGACTTAGAGCAGAGGGCAAATAAGTAGGTCCAAACAGGTTTGCAAAATCAGACACAGGTGAATTAGGTTAGAGCTTAAGCACCTCCCACCCCCACTCACCGAACCGGGTCTCAGGCCCTCACACACTTCCCCGCACCACAGGACTCAGAACATGCTGTTCCCTCAGCGGGGAATGCTCCTTCCTTCCCTTTGCCTCAGTAAATTCCATTTGTCTTTCAGACTCCAGCTCAAGTGCTCCCTGACTTTTCAGACCAGCGGAAAACCCTACACTTTAAGTTTTCCTACTACCATACACCTCTTCTTTCCATGATCATCATATTTACATTTATTTCTGAGTTTATTTAATATTTATCTTCCACATTAGGCATTAGCTTTATAAGAGCGGGCCAGGTCTGCGTGTTTTTCACCCGTTTTCTCAGTCCCTAGGAAAGCGTCTGGAACAGAGTGAGGGCTCCAAAATATTTTCTTGAATGGAAAGATGAATGAATTAATAGAAATGGGGGGAAAGGGTAGGTGCCAGAGAAGCTGGGACGGGCATGAGAGACAAAGTCACCAGGCACTGCTCATGGGGCTGTCACATATGGTCACCTTATGCAATTGGCGGCCCCTGGCTTTGTATACTGCACAACCCAGATGACTGTAATTGGTGGCCCTGCCAGTGTTTCCAAATGATGCAAAGCTCTTTGCACAGATGTGCCAAATCTATTTAAGAGTCAGTGGTGGAACAGGTGCATTTCATCATTTGCTATCCCTTTAAGGCAATTCGTCTCCAACTACCATATTGGTTCTCACTGGCTTAGATAGTTCTACAACCCTCACTCCCAACACTAAGAAAGGATTGTGATGTGAGCAAGGGGTAAATTACACAAAAACCAGGCTGTCTTCATAGATTAAGGTGATGAATCCACCTCAGAGATGATCATATTTATTTATGCCTGCCTTCCACCATGCTGCTTGGTTTCTGAATCCATCATCCTCAAATAAAAAGCCTAATGCTTTCCCTCTGGGAAATTCGCATCTTTTAAAAGGGTGATAAATGTCTCTACATTTTCCATCCATATGAGACATTGTCAGAGTTCTCCTTCATGGGCCCATTCAATGCCCCACTCACCTTGTAGCTCCCGGATATACAATGCCGGGAGGAAGGGAGCCTTGCTTTCTCCTCAAAATTAGATTCATTAAAAGACTCAAAAATAAAACCCTGAGACCAGCTCAGAAGATGAAGACCAGGCTACTTTGTTTCTCGCCTCTACCCACCCCAACTGTAGGACACTCACTAGTGATTTACTTTTAAAAATCAGGCAACATGCTCTTCTAAGTGATAGGTCTTACAAGACATGCCTCAGCAAATCCGTATAATTCATTTGGGGATGCTCTCAGCTACAAGTAATAGAATGGTCAATTATACAGATAGGTCCCTCCTTCACATAACAAGAAGGTTGCTGACATTGGCTCAATGGTCAAGTGTTCTCAGACCATTATCTCTGCAGTTCTCTAAGCTTTTCCCTCATGGTCTGCTCTATTTCAGGCATCATGTCCAAATGCAGGTAACATCAAGCAGGAAATGTGCATGTATGTGTGTGATCCTGTGTGTGTGTGTGTGTGTGTGTGTGTGTGTGTGTGTGTGTGTATTTAGTAGTAGTATTAGTGGTAAGAGTGATGGGTTAACATTCAGTTACAAAATAAATGAGTTACAGGTATGAAATGTACAGTGTGGGGAATACAGTCAATAATTATGGAATAGCTTCATATGGTGGTAGATAACCACTAGATTATCACAGTGATCAATTTGAAATGTATAGAAATATCAAATCACTATGTTGGTGTCAGGAACTAATATAGTGTTTTAGGTCCATCACACTTCAAAAACAAACTCATAGAAAAAGAGATCAGATTTGTAGATATCAGAGGTGGGGGGTAGGGGTGAGGGAACTGGATGAAGGTAGTCAAAAAGTACAAACTTTCAGTTATAAGATAAATAAATACTAGGGATGTAATGTACAACATGATAAATATAATTAACACTGCTGTACAATGTATGTGAAAGTTGTTGAGAGTAAATCCTGAGTTCTCATCACAAAGAAAAACTATATTTTTTCTATTTTTTTAATGTCATATCTATAGGAGATGATGGATATTTACTAAACTTATTGTGGTAATCACTTCATGCTGTACGTAAGTCAAATCATTATGTACACCTTAAACTTATACAGTGCTGTGTGTCAATTATATCTCAATAAAACTGGGAAGAAGAAAGAGAGCGATGGGTTAAGGAACATCTGTCCCTTTTTATCAAGAAAGCAGAAACGTTCCTGAAAGCTCCATCCAGCAAACTGTTTTCATCTCTTCAGCTATATTTGTGTCATTTGGCTACTCCTAGCTTCAAAGGAATCTGGGAAATCAAGAGTTTTTAGTTCGCTACAATTCTATCCTGAACAAAATTGGAGTTCTTTTAATAAGGAGGAAGAGTAAATCAATGTCAGGTTGTTATCTTTCTGAATTCTCAAAGAAAAGCAGTTTGGGTACCCTGAATTACAGTACTCTCCAAGCATCTCAGCACTCTGCAAGGACTTCCTCCTATCAAGGAAAATCCCCACATTCTCCTTGGGAATTTTCAAAGAGCAACAATGGTGGAGGCTAGTGAGATATGCATGAATTGTTAACCAAGGTTCTAACTATGACTTTTCTATAGAAATAGATATACAGTGTACTTTTCTTGGTTACTGAAATCTGATTTGTACATCTGATGATTTAAATAAATAATTCTGCCTTAGGACATATCCATTACCTAGCATGTAAATGGAGTTCAGCCATGTCTTGGTGGGATTAGAATGGGAGAAACCATCACATTTCAAGGAGACTCTCACATATATGTTGATTCTGATTCAGCATCTGCCTTCCTGGGTTTGTCTGCTTGAGCTCTTATAACAAGTCTGCTAGAAATCCTTCATCTCAAAGATTCTACCCATGTTGAGCCCAGAACTCTGGTTAAAACAAACAAAGATGTGGATGAAAATTTTAAAATCAGCTTGGCATTGAACAAGCTGGGGGTGGAATCCTGGCTTTGTTTGCTTCCTTGCTTTGTGACATCAGGCAACTTATTTGGGCCTGTTTCCTCAAATGGCCACCAGGAAAATTAATATTTACTTCAAAGAGTGATTTCTGTAAATTATGTAAGGTAACATTTGTAAAATATCTAGCACAGTCCCTGGTACCTGACAGATGTTTGGGAAATGTTACTCTTACTAATAACCCTTTAAGAAAGCAGAATTGAAGGAGATTGACATTAAATTCTAATTTTTATCAAAATCTGGCAGAACCAAGACTCAAGTTTCAGAGAAAAGAATGTGGTCTTTGGAGTCCTCTAGAAATCAAGTTCATATCCCTTCTCTTCCACTTGGTAACTGTGTAAACATGGATAATCTACTTCACCTCTTTGAGTTTCAATTTTTTTATCTGTAAAATGGAAGAAAATGCCCACCTTACTTAGTTGATTATTCATTCAACAAACACATGTGTGTGCTTACTATGTGATAGACAATGGGATTAAAAATATTGACAAGACATAGTTCCTTTCCTTTGGAATTTAAAGTCTAGTGGGTGAATGTGCAAGGTGCTTCCATTTATTGAAAATGTACTAGATAGTGGATGCTTTAATCACATAATCTTATTTGAATTCACACAACTTCCCTAGAAGATGTAGAATATCATCCCCATTTTACAGGCGGGGAAACTGAGTTCAGAGAATTTAAGGAAACCACCCAAGAGCACACAGTAAATGACCATATGAAAATCTGCACACAGGTCCATGGGACTGTGGCCCTGGGCATGATACTGAGCACATGGCAAATGCAATCTAGTTCACTGCACTCCAGGGAACTGGGGCTGCATTATCACTAGGGTCCCATAAGCAATGTCAGCCGCAGGCATAGGTGAAGAGCTGCACACAATCGTAACGACTGCATTCACCTCCACCTGGCTTACAGACAAAAATGAACATGGATTTGCTTTCATCAGCTTTGCAGACGAGTTGCAAAAATGATCATGGAGCAGAGGCAGGCCTTATATGATAGCAGAACAAATACAAATAACCTGTGAGACCAGCAGCCCGGCATAAACTACTGGGGGGGGGGGGGGCTTGGAAAGCACAGCTGTATCTAAAGCATACGATTGCATAGATACACACACAGAGCCTATCAAGAATGCATGATGACTGTCCTTACAGTTCCCTAAATTAGGTACACTAGAAAAATGGGTCTAAATGCCACCAAGAAAATGAAAAATGGTAATGATAACAATTACATTTATTGAGCAATTAATAGATGTCAGGCACATTACTCAGCAATTTACACACATTGTCTTATTTTCCTCATATACAGTCCTTTGAGTTGGACACTATAATCATCCAAACTTTACAGTTGGGGGAACTGAGGTTTAGAGAGGTTGAGTCACTTGCCTAAATTGTCCACTTGGTGACTGGCAGAACTGGGATTCAAAATAAGGTCCATGTTAGCGCCACACTCTTTTTTTTTTTTCTTTAACATCTTTATTGGGGTATAATTGCTTTACAGTGGTGTGTTAGTTTCTGCTTTATAACAAAGTGAATCAGTTATACATATACATATGTTCCCATATCTCTTCCCTCTTGCGTCTCCCTCCCTCCCACCCTCCCTATCCCACCCCTCCAGGCGGTCACAAAGCACTGAGCTGATATCCCTGTGCTATGCGGCTGCTTCCCACTAGCTATCTACCTTACGTTTGGTAGTGTATATATGTCCATGCCTCTCTCTCGCCCTGTCACAGCTCACCCTTCCTCCTCCCCATATCCTCAAGTCCATTCTCCAGTAGGTCTGTGTCTTTATTCCTGTCTTACCCCTAGGTTCTTCATGACATTTTTTTTTCTTAAATTCCATATATATGTGTTAGCATACGGTATTTGTCTTTCTCTTTCTGACTTACTTCACTCTGTATGACAGACTCTAGGTCTATCCACCTCATTACAAATAGCTCAATTCCGTTTCTTTTTATGGCTGAGTAATATTCCATTGTATATATGTGCCACATCTTCTTTATCCATTCATCTGATGATGGGCACTTAGGTTGTTTCCATCTCCGGGCTATTGTAAATAGAGCTGCAATGAACATTGTGGTACATGACTCTTTTTGAATTTTGGTTTTCTCAGGGTATATGCCCAGTAGTGGGATTGCTGGGTCATATGGTAGTTCTATTTGTAGTTTTTTAAGGAACCTCCATACTGTTCTCCATAGTGGCCGAACCAATTCACATTCCCACCAGCAGTGCAAGAGGGTTCCCTTTTCTCCACACCGTCTCCAGCATTTATTGTTTCTAGATTTTTTGATGATGGACATTCTGACTGGTGTGAGATGATATCTCATTGTAGTCTTGATTTGCATTGCTCTAATGATTAATGATGTTGAGCATTCTTTCATGTGTTTGTTGGCAGTCTGTATATCTTCTTTGGAGAAATGTCTATTTAGGTCTTCTGCCCATTTTTGGATTGGGTTGTTTGTTTTTTTGTTATTGAGCTGCATGTAGCTCCACACTCTTAATGTCACATCATTATATTCGTGACCCCACCCATACCTTCACATATGGAGAGACAGGAGAGCCTCAGTACTCCCCACACCTATCGCCGTCTCCATCCCCATCGGTGTCCCATCCCCATTCACCCACTGTGCATCTTCTCTCCAGTTCATTGCTCCATCCCCATCACCAATGGTCACATCCCAAAAGACAGCGACTTTCCTGCAGTTTGACCCCTGGTCATGTGCTCCTAAAACTTGTTGGAAGTGTGCCCAGGTTTTTTCACATCTCTATGTCTTTGCAATCCTTCCCCTCCATAGGAATCGAATCAGAAAATCCTTGGTTCAAATCTAGGCTTCATTCCTCCCTGCTGTGTAAACTTGGGCAAGTCACTTAACCTCTCTGAGCCTCCTTGTCTTCATCTGTAAAATGAAGGCATTAACATCTTTTTCCTAGGGGTCCTCATTAGGAATAATTTAAATGAAAAATTTTACACATGAAAATTGGAAAGACGTGGAAGTGCCTAACACATGAGGCAAAATAATTGTTATTTTTTTTAATTAATTAATTTACTTTTGGCTGCGTTGGGTCTTCGTTGCTGCACGCAGGCTCTCTCTAGTTGCGGTGAGCGGGGGCTACTCTTCGATGCAGTGCGCAGGCTTCTCATTGCGGTGGCTTCTCTGTTGCAGAGCACAGGCTCTAGGCACGTGGGCTTCAGTAGTTGTGTCACGCGGGCTCAGTAGTTGTGGCTCATGGGCTCTAGAGCGCAGGCTCAGTAGTTGTGGTGCACGGGCTTAGTTTCTCCTCAGCATGTGGGATCCTCCCAGACCAGAGCTTGAACCCGTGTCCCCTGCATTAGCAGGCAGATTCTTAACCACTGCACCACCAGGGAAGTCCCAAAATAACTGTTATTCTTTCCTTTACTTCATATGAAGAACATATACTCATCTTTGAAAACCCAAATCAAAGTCTCCTCATTTTGTCACAGGTGGATTTTGTCACTCCATTTCTGTGCTCTGGGAACTCTTTGTATCTCTAGCATTTTTCACATTTTTAAAAATCTGTTTACTAGACTATCTTTTCTATCAGAAAATGAGTTCCTCCAGGGAAATGCCCTTCTCTTATTTCTCTGTGTACCCACAGGGTCTAACACTGTCCCACCACAGGGTAGCACAATCCATTACTTGCCAGTTGAATGCATCAAGTTACACTCACTCATCCGCAGGACCAACTGGTAGGAGCACTTCCTGGAGAGCAGACGTGCTGATTTTTTCTTTTGTTTTATCTATTGCCTAACACCCAGCACAGGAGCATCTATACAAATCTAAGAGAAACCAAGAATAGCTGAACAATACAGCTTCCTCCTTCTGAGCCCCTGTCCTACGCCATGCACTAGCTGTTTTAAATACATCATCTCTAATTCTCATAGTGTTCTTTCCAAGGTCATTTGGACTAGAACAAGAGAGAGAGATGTTAAATTATGCTTTTAGTCAGTCTCCTCCCCACTCCCTGCCTGTTAAGGGGGGAAAGTCTTGCTCCGGCACATGGGATTTGGTCTATTAGCAGTGTGAGGGTTAATTTTATGTGTCAACTTGACTGAGCCATGGGGTGCCCAGACATTTGGTCAAACATTTGGGTGTGTCTATGAGGGTGTTCTTCAATGAGATTAACATATGAATCCATAGACTGAGTAAAGCAGACTGCACTCCCCAATGTGGGTGGGCCTCATCTAATCAGCTGAAGGCCTAAATAGAAAAAAAAATGCTCATCCTCTCTCAAATAAGAGGGAGTTCCTCCTACCTGACTGTTCTGAGCTGAGACAATGGTCTTTTTTGGCCTTCAAACTTGTGAAACATTGTATCTTCTTGGGTCTCCAGCCTGCCAACTTTTGGACTGGAACTTACACCATCGGATTTCTTGGGTCTCAGGCCTTTGGACTCAGACTGGAACTATACCGTGAGCTCTCCCCGGTCTCCCACTTGCCTACTACAGATCTTGGGACATCTCAGCCTCCATAATTGTGTGAACTGATTCCTTACAATTCCTCTCTCTCTCCCTCTCTCTCTCTCTGTCTCTCTCTGTCTCTGTCTCTGTCACTCTCTCTCTCTCTCTCTCTCTCTCTCTCTCTATATATATATATATATACACACACATACATACCTATATATGTATGTGTGTATTTGCATTATTTGGATTTTTCCAAATAAACAGAATCATTGGTTATGTATCTCTAGAGAAACCTGACCAACACAGGCAGAATCCAAATTATGCTAAAATAAGGAAGAAAACTAAAGAAATGAGAGGCTTATTTGATATACATTAAAATCACTTTAAAAATACTAGAGCAGGGCTTCCTTGGTGACGCAGTGGTTAGGAATCCACCTGCCATTGCAGGGGACATGGGTTCGAGTCCTGGTCCAGGAAGATCCCACATGCCACAGAGCAACTAAGCCCATGCGCCACAACTATGGAGCCTGTGCTCTAGAGTCCGTGCTCCACAACAAGAGAAGCCACCGCAATGAGAAGCCTGCACACTGCAATGAAGAGGAGCCCCCGCTCTCCTCAACTAGAGAAAACCCACGCACAGCAACGAAGACCCAATGCAGCCAAAAATAAATAAATAAAATAAATAAATTAAAAAAAAAGAAAAGCATTAAAAAATTTTACTAGAACCGGAAGAGAAGTAGAAAAACAGAAGAGCTTCCTAGGTTACATTGGGGGCAGTAAAGAGAAATGGAAAAGACAGTTTGTAAGGAATCATTCCTAAGTATGAGAGGCTGAGACAGAGAAAAAGAAAAGTTTTAAGAAATAGATAGGAAATTGGAATTTATTCTCTTCCTTGTCATTTTCTCAAGAGTTTGAATGAAGCTCTGATTTGTTTTCAACTATATTTTCTGATGAAAATGAGACATTATGTAAGACAGGGCCACATAGGGCCATGGTTATATGTAGGTTAAAATGTATATTCATATTTCCATGTATAAGTTGAGTACTTGGGGTGGGTTATGGTTTGTGAGACTCTATTTCTCTCTCTCTCTCTCTGTATGTACATGTGTGTGTGTATATATATATATATTTCTAACTCTTTCTCCTTCTTTCCCACTTTTTCTTCCTCCATCCTCCTTGATGTAACTAACTTATTTAGCTAAGGATACAGAAACCTATCAAGGTGGCCACACAGAACAGGGGACATTGTAACTTTAGCTTTAGCTAAAGTCTCACTTTAGCTTCCCTTGGCCCCCAGAGTCTCTGAAACTAAACATTACATGCACTAGATTTGGAAAGTTCCATTCTTACTTAAAAATTCTTGATTTTTATATACTTAAAATGCACATCAAAATTGCAAAAATAACTTTCACTGACAGACTATAGATTTCCATTTAAGGGCATTTTTATTAAAAAAAAATAAAGTGGGGCTTCCCTGGTGGCGCAGTGGTTGAGAGTCCGCCTGCCGATGCAGGGGACACGGGTTCATGCCCCGGTCCGGGAAAATCCCACATGCCGCGGAGCGGCTGGGCCTATGAGCCATGGCCACTGAGCCTGCACGTCCGGAGCCTTGCTCCGCAACGGGAGAGGCCACAACAGTGAGAGGCCCGCATACCGCAAAAAAAAAAAAAGTTTCCTCTTGGTTCTCAAACTCAAATCAGCACTGGCAAGGCCATGCCCTCATCAGAGGTAATGGGTGAAAAAGCAAAGTCAGTTATTGGATTTCCCTGAAAAAGAAATCTGCCCCCTAGCATTCCAGAACTCCAGAACACTCATTTCCCTGCCACCAAAGATATATTAACATCATCAAGATAACTCAACTTATAAATAGCAGAGACAGGATTTGAATCCGGGTGTACCTGACCCTAAAACTCATGCACTTATGTGCTCATCTCTGCATACCCAGCGCTCAATAAGTAAGTACCAAATTAGGCCAATGTGACTTATAAGCAGAGACAATCCCGCAAGCCAATTCCACTCTGAGAAGGCACCCAGTCAATGGTTCTTCCTAAAGTAAACAGCCACAGATCTCCTCTGAGGACTCAAAATGGAGCAGCTGAGGCACCAGCACGACCAGTTCCTATAGGTCAGTTCCTAACAGATATGGATCCAACCCAAACCCGCTGTGGGGTCAAATACCCGCTCAAATACTCAGTTGGCAACCAGGAGGCATGATATGACCTACTGACATTTATTACAGAAAAAAGTATCAGGAAATTCAGTCTCTTCCAGGCTTCAGGTCAGAGATTTCCCATCTAAATTTTACTTTATTTTGTTCTCAATAGACACAGGCAATTAAACATCTCTGGTGAAATTTGCTTTTGAGATAAAAGGGTGCTAAGACTGCATTGGAATGTTCTAAAGCACTCCAAATGTCAGAGAGTAATGGTCATAAAAAGGAAAGTTGAATGTTAAAGATAAATTGCTGCAATTGAAATGCCATAAAATATGATAGCCTCTTTCAGAATTTTAACATTCATGGAGGATCGAAACTGCACAGAGCCCTTGAGATTCTGGCCAACATCTCCTCATCTCCAAATCCCCAAAACTGGTGAAACTGAGGCACAACCCAGTTCACAAACTGGTGAACTTGAACCCCAATTTCTTGACTCTCAAGTCAGTGAACTCACTCACTAATTTGGAATGCAAGCACTAAATATTTATGATGGATGACTTAGTTTCTACCTTTAGGTCAAGTTTCACTGTAACCATTAAATATTTCAGAAATATGCTCATCAGAACACTCCCCAGGACACTCTACAGGGAAAGAATTTGGGGCGGGGGGTCACAGCAGGTGTCTTGGGATATTTTCTAAGTCAATGTTTCACCTAGAATATGTTCCCCAGCTGGACGCATTTGGGTTACATTACATACTGTGTTCCTTTCTTGGAAATTCTCAATTCTCTCTAGCTTATTAAAAGTTCTTAGAAGTTCAGCAATAAAGAGCACACGTATTCATTCTGCCTATTAATCTGGTAGTACTTTGCAAATCTATTCAAAGTGACTCCTGAAAATCTCTGAATTCCTAAGCCTAGGTCTGTATCTCTTTTCTGAGAAAAATGGAATTCTTTGGAAACTGGGTTATGACATTATTCCCTCCATCCCAGATAATAGGGTATTTCTGGGGCCAACGGTATAAGTTTAATACAGAAATCTTACAGGAGAACTGATCCTGTAAATGCATGTGAGGTTAGGGAGAGTGTTGCAATGAAAGTGTTTCAACTCTTTCATTGGTCCAAGAGTGCAGAACCACTGAGGGGAAATGAAGAGAAAGCAAATAAAGGAGTTTCTGAACATTTGCTTAACATTCTGAATGATTGACTAGATCTCAAGTATCCACGTGCATCAGAATCTCAGTTTCTGATTCAGAAGGCCTAGACTGAGTCTGAGAAGTTGCATTTCTAACAAGTTCCCAGGTGGTGCTGATGCTGATGACCCAGAGGCCACACTTTAAGAACCACTGGCCCAGACCACTGGTTTGGAATAACTGGCATGAATACTCAGACCAGTGGTCTGGGAGCTTTTTAGCAGAAAATTATTTTGTGCATGACTTCTCTGTTGTTGTTGTTGTTCTGGTGTCGTTGGTCCCCACCAGCATCCGTGGTCACATCCTTTGGCCACATCATCTCAACCTTCCTTTAATGAGCCACTCCTCCCACACTGTCTTTGTGGGAATGTCAGTCATGGTATTTCCGCTCACACTTGGGCATAGAGTGGTCCATGCCCTGGTCCAAGCCACAGAGAGGCCTTGCTATAATCTAATACCAGCGATGGGGAGTGGCAGGTAAACCTGAAGGGGTGGGATGAGGAGGGGTGGTAGAGATTAAATTGTTTCTTGCCGAGTGATGAGCACAAAAATATGGTGCCATAGTTTGATCACTTTTCATGCATCTTGAGGTCTTGTTTCATTTAGCAGCTTTCAATTTAGTCTCATCACTGGTGTCAGTATACAGTATTACCTTAATTTTTTCAATGCACCATCTTAAGAATGAGCCTACTTACCCAAAACTGTCACACTTCTAATCTAAACCAATCAGACTTTTGCTCCTGGCAATTGAACACAAATTCTAAAACCATCTCCCAACACAAAAACCTGAAACCCCTGGAGACCAACACTGGGGCCCTGAAAAGTGGGTCCATTAGTTGCTATGACCTAGGTCCTGAAACTGCCCCAGGTCCCAGCTTCCTGCAGCCTGCTTGTCCAGCTTCCCTTTTACTTCTTGGTGTCCTCTCACTTCTCTTTACCAAAATTCTTTTTTGCCTAAGTAAGCTGTCTGTTTCCATGTCTTAAAGCCTGACATAAGATTCTTCCAAAATAAGATATCTGAAACTCTATGTTTAACACATTAAAAAACAAAAAAGAGTATATCTCTGGAAAAAGGGGGAGTCGGGATCCAAGATCCAGGATCCACTTGGCACCCATAACACACACTCCCCCTCATCCAGCAACATCCCCAAAGAATTTCTGAAGAATTTTAGACTTTGGGCACAAGTAGAAGACCTTGGTCTATGATACCTGCTTGGGTTTTGGCTCACTTTGGCAACCAGTAAGAGATAGGGGCTGGGATTGATCTGGTCATTTTAAAAGTCAGTGGATAAAAATATTGCCTGCCTTATTGAGAGTTTTAAATATAGACTCCTATATTGTATTATCCCCAGAGAACCCTCCAAAAGGCCTAGGATATTCGTGTATAACACCATCTCTCTGGCCCACCAGGTTGTAGCTCTCATTTCATCAGCAAATGTGGAATCAGATCTTTGGCTCCCCTATTATAACACACATCCTCCCAAGATATACAAAAGGAAATAACAGCAGCAGTTGAGTCCAAACACATTAATTTCCACATAAATCATGAAAGAACAGACATCAGCAGAGATGTAGCCATTGAGGAGGCCTACGTAACAGAACCACCAGAAAACTTTACCACACAGCACCAAACAGAAGTTGCTTCATGGAAGTTTCAAGGGAGAAAAGAAATACACGTGAATCAGCTTTGTCTTAAAATAAGAGTTTTTCATCCTACAATGTCCTCCGCAGGATAGCTCATCGGAAGTAAGTTACTGTCTTCAGAAAACAAGACCTCTTCACCAAATTTAGGGCAACTTTGCCTCTAGAGATAGATGCTTCACTTTAGAGCATATGGACTCCAGGAAACTTGAATCACACAAGTCGAGAGCTAGACCATTCTATTCAGGAGACTGGAGGTTCAGACTTTTGGAGTGCTAGACAAGTCCATCCTCAGGCATTATTTTGACCGGAACAGTCCACATTCTGATTACTAAACCAGTGTAGCAGGCAGTTGGGGTGTAGACCCTCTGAGGGCTAATTGGTTCATTCGGGGAAGGAGGACTCCAACGTCCATACAAGTCCATCTAGGGGACAGAATCTCAGAGCTAGAGAGCCAGATAAGTCTATTTACAAGATGGGCCCATTCAACAGAGAAAGGAACAGGAAAGCCCATGAAGGGAACTCAGATACTCTGAGGGCCACTTAGTCTTTTCAATGAATAGGGGGCTCAGACCCACTGGAGAAGTTCAATCATGTGACAAAGACAAACATTTTCTGCAGAAAATTCCCATCTCAGTACATTAATCTATAAAGGGACATTAAAGCTGAATGGACTTATTAAACAATCCATCTCATACTTACCCTTAGATGGGAAAACCATTCCTAACCCAGGGTAGAGGAAAAAAAAAAGACAATCCTTCAGTAATATTGAGAGAAGAGGTGGAAACATGGGTACCCAGGAGTCTAAACTCTAGAGTCATTGATCCACCAACCCTGTCACCATGATACCACGGCTTCTTATAACTGTACCCTAGCCTCTGTCCATTTAATTCTCAAATAATCTGCACTCATGTCCTGAGATGCCCCTCACAGTTTCCTACAAACTGCCATTTTGCTTAGACTTGGTTTCTGTTACTTGCAGCCAAAGAACTTTAACAGACGCAATGTCGAGGCCCTAGAAAAGCTGGTCTTCATGATCTCATCCTCCTTCCTGTTGCTGTAAAATGCCTACAACATGAGCTGCTCCATTTGAAGAAACAAAATTCCTCCAATTATGTTTTTGCTCCCAGACATCTGCATGGCATTTCACAGTCCACAAGCATTTCAGAGCTACACTAATTGGGGGTCCTTATACACTTGTGAGGTTAAAAGTAAGGAGGATTGGTCACAGTTTTATAGATAAGAAACAGAAGGTCTGAGAGATTAATTAGCTCCTCCCAAGACCTCATCGCTCATATGTGGTACAACCAGGTATGTCTGAGTTTATTCCTGCAATCATAACCGTACCAATCTCTTACTGTGGTGCCCCAAAACTCTGATTTCCCCCCCAACCCTGTGTATTTAGGAATCCAAAAATTGGATTCTGGCCCATGGACCTGTTGTGTGAGCTTGAGTAAGTTACTTAACTGCTCTGAATCAGATTCTGCATTTGTGGAAAAGTCCCACAAGAGATTTTTGTGCAGCCTGAATAAAATTATATGCAAGAATGTGTATTGCACAACAAATTAATCCACAAGTGGAAGACCCTGAGGTCATTCATCCATCACCATCCTGAGATTGGACCAAGTGGATTGCATTTTCATAAAGGGACACAACCACTCCTGAAATGTCAACACTTTGTGTTTTCCCTCCAAAGGTCAAAGTAAAAGGTGTTAATTTTCCTGATGTGCCTGAGATGTCTTAATCTAATTCTCCCACCCAGGTCTGCCATGACCATGCTCCCAGGATCATCTTCCTCCCTGGGTAGGACTGAAACATCAACATTTGGAGTCAACAGGTTTTAGTTATGGGCAAATATCACTATGAAAATGTTACCTAGGGAAGGAAATTAATTCACTGAATCACTGTCAGCCTATCTGCATGAAATTACCACACCTACCAAGTCAAAAAAGACCCCTAAGAGAATGGGACACAGGGTAGATAAGCTTTGATGGAGATAAGGTACAAGAACACTGTCTTACCCCATGTTCAGTACAGAGCAGACAGATAAAGTATTAACATATGACAAAGGAAAGTTATGAAGAGTGATACAGAGACAGTATCAATGGAGTCAGGAATAGAAAAATGTTAGTCATTGAAGTCCAAAATTTTAAATAATGTAAAAAACTTGGAAATCTATATGGCATATACAGTAGGATTTAGAAGGCCTTCCTTATTAAAATTAATTTCAAGTTATTATAAACAACAACAGCAACACTGTCTCAGTGTTTTTCTTACTGAGGGAGAATAGAATTCCACACAACAGGAAGGCTGAGCAACCAGGAGGACCCAGAAGGGCATGTAGGGCATGAAAGAAGAGAAGTGGGGAATAAAGAAGGAAACAGGCTCCTGATCTGCAAAGGTGTACTGGGAAGAACACTGGACCATTGATCAGATACACTTGCCTCGTAAATCCTGGCAGTCATTAATTACCAGTGTGGTTATGGGTGGGTTTCTTAGTTTCTTATATTCAAAAAAAGGAGATAAAGATCTTGCCCCGCCTGCATCCCAAGGCTTTTGTAGGGACCTAATGAGCTAATGGAAGGAGTGCTTTGAAAGGAATGGTGATGGTTTGGACGTAGGATGCAGGGAACAGGTCACTGGATGACTTCCAGGTCTCTGGTTTGAGAAACCAGGTAGATGAGGCAGGATACAATGGAAGAAAAACACATTTGAGGAGAAAGCATTTGGTGTGGGTTGCACTGAGTTTCCTATGCTTATGAGATATCCAAGTGGAGATGTGCAGTAGGCCATTGGATATACAGAACTACTGAGCCAGATATTCTCAGGATTTGGACCAAAAATCAGACATTTCATCCCCCCTCTCAGCTGGAGTTGCTCTGACTCTGACAGCTGGTCCCCCAGGTACTCCATTTATTATTACTAATCCTCCAGGGCCTGAGACCCCTCCATGGGATCCTCTCTCATTCCCTTCCACATAAATCAGCAGAAGAACCATGCTATGTCCCAGGTGATAAATGAAGCCCTTCCCCAAAGAGTTTGGCCCAAGCCCAAAAGCAGCAGCTTTCCCATCGATTTATTGTCTATTTAAATCATTCTTTCCTCCTATGACAAAATGTTAATGACAAAATATAGGTGATCCTCCAAGAGAAGGAAAAGCTATATTTTTGCAACTGGAAATTAGAAATGTATTATTAACAAAGAACATTAATTATATATTTTAATGCTCACATGGGAGAGGTGAAGGGGGCATAATTCGCAGAGAGTCACAATGTTAGGGGGACCCTGGAACCTAGCATGATCATTTTATTAAGCACAGATCCTATTTCCTGTACCCATGAATATTTCATTTGGAATATTTACTCCATCCTATTATTCAGCCATTGCTTCTCAGCTAAGCCACAGTTTTAGACAAGTCTTTTCCCTTCACTTGATCTTGTTCTTGAGAGAACGACACTTACCCAGAAATGATGTATACTTCTGAAAAAGAGTATCCTGAAAACCAAATTAAAATATACTTAGTGCCCAGGAAAATCTGTATCAGCAGTGGAGGCCCCACTACCACTTAAGGCTGGGAACTGCTCTATGAGAAAGGGTATGAGGTGTTTTCAGTGTTGCTGTCACTTACCCCAGAAGCCTTTCCCATAATCTCATTCCTGGGTCCTATATTCTCCCACGGTGCCCTGTCCTGACCCCATCAGAGCCCCCACTAAGGTGTCCGAATGGCCTGTCAATAAGACACATGGTCCCCTACAAATGTGCCATATTCTGAATGGAAGGCTGAGCACAGATTTTGAGAAGCTGCACAGCTTGTCAGAACTGAACATTTTAACAAATATGCAGAAATGTAAACACAAACAACTAATACCCCTGCAAATATGGTAAACTCCATCGGGGCAGATGTGCTTGCCTTTTTTACAGTTGTATCCGTAGCACTCACATAAGTCTACTCCTTCTACTTTAATGTACTCTATTAAAGGAGATATCTCTCTTCCTTTTACTTACAGAATATAATATCATTCCATTCACATAACCTCACAGCAAGAAACTTTTAATTACATACACTCTTAATAGAAGTAAACTGACCTTCAGAGAGGCTAAGAAACAAGCTCTCCAGGGCACATGCTGGTACATGCTAGAACTGGCTTTGAACTGAAAGCTGTTCCTAAAGCTTATGTGTTTAATCACTATATATAACACTACTCAAATGTCTCCATCGGGGGTGAACTTGGGAAGGATCATGATAATCCTAATACTAAACAACAGCAACAAGGACCATTTATTGATGGCATATGAAGAGCTTAGCATACATTATCTCATTTAGCTCTC
The DNA here is from genome assembly GCF_949987515.2 of Delphinus delphis. NCBI lineage: Eukaryota > Metazoa > Chordata > Mammalia > Artiodactyla > Delphinidae > Delphinus > Delphinus delphis. The sequence goes on along the minus strand of NC_082697.1, from coordinate 62,464,867 downwards.
CCAACAATCTTTTAAAGTAGTATAGCTGTCTTCCCTATTTTATTGATGAGAAAAGTGAGGCTCAGTGAGATCAAACAACTTGTCTAAGCACACACAGTTTGTAAGGGTGGAATCAGAAATAGAGCTCACATCTTTCTGACTCCAAAGCAGGGGACTTTTTGCCTTGGCATCAAAGCAGCAGTCTCTTTATTTAAATATCCAGGAGCAAAATTGCTGGATTCAATCCTTAATTTTTTTGAGGAATCTCCATACTGTTTTCCACAGTGGCCACACCAACTTACATTCCCAGCAACAATGTATGAGGGGTCCCTTTTCTCCACATCCTCGCCAGCACTCGTTATTTCTTGTCTTTTTGATAATAGCCTTTCTAAAAGGCATGAAGTGAACATTAATTTGAAAAGATATATACACCACTATGTTCATCAGAGCACTATTTACACTAACCAAGATCTGGAAACAACCTAAGTGCCCGTCACGGATGAATGGATAAAGATGTGATATATATATATATACAATGGCATACTCCTCAGACATAAAAACAGATGCAATCCTGCCATTTGCGACAACTTGGATGGGTCTAGAGGGTATTATGCTTAGTGAAATAAGTCAGACGGAGAAAGACAAATACCTTATGATTTCACTCATGTGTGGAATCTAAAAAACAAACAAAATAAATGAACAAAACAAAACAAACAGAAACAAACACATCGAAAAAGAGAACAGAGTAGCAATTACCAGAGGGGAAGGGGTGGGGAGGGTGAAACAGGTGAAGGGGGGGGTCAACTGTATGTGACAGATGGAAACTAAATTTTTGGTGGTAAGCACACTACAGTTCATATGGAGTAGAAATACCATGTTGCTCACATGAAACTTATATAATGTTATAAAACAATGTTACCTCAATCAATCAATCAATCAATCAATCAATGAAGTCTCAAGGATTTATATTTATTGATTTTCTTACCAGTTGCCCAGGGGCAGCTAACTATCATGCACTGCCTGTCCTAAACTATCTCATTCCTGCTTCTGCCAGGCTGCAGACCCAAAAGGCACAGTCCTGGGTGCTAGTTCTCTGCCTCAGGGTCCCTCTGGGCCTTTGGGTCCAAAGAAGCCACTTCATCTCCAGCCCCCAAACTTCCCTGATTTGGAAATCCAGCTTTGTCTCGGTAAAGAACTCTACTGGAGAAAGGTCTGTTAGAGATTTTGCCCTGGCTGTCTTAAGTGACAAGCTCTTTAATGAATGCTAAAGGTCACCAGTGTGGCTTTTTTTTTTTTTTTTGCGGTACGCGGGCCTCTCACTGTTGTGGCCTCTCCCGTTGCCGGAGCACAGGCTCCAGACGCGCAGGCTCAGCGGCCATGGCTCACGGGCCCAGCCACTCCACGGCATGTGGGATCTTCCCGGACCGGGGCACGAACCCGTGTCCCCTGCATCGGCAGGCAGACTCTCAACCACTGCGCCACCAGGGAAGCCCACCAGTGTGGCTTTTAAGCGTTGAGAATTTCCCATAAGTGTATGATAGAAACCCTAAACAAATGATGTTTACTTGTGTGTGCAAATCAAATTATGCAAGACTCCCTAATTAAAGTATGAAGTTAAAAAGACCATTTAGATTTCATGAAGAATTTTTAATGACATGGGAACTTTATCATACAAGCACACGAAGGAAGAAAAGAGGAGGTATGAAACCATACACAGTGTACAATCATAATCTTGTAAGTTATCTAAAAGATGTGTGGGGGTGGAGAGCTTGAAGTGTATATACACCAAAACGCTAACAATGGCTGCTGACAGGTGATATTATGGAGAATTTTGATTTTCTTTTTTTTATACTTTGTTGAATTCTCCAAATTCTCCTCAATGAAAATATTTGCCTTGGTCATCAGGGGAAATAAATATTTAAGTAACTACAATCCATTAGGTTATAATATTAAATTTTACATGGAGGTGTCATATAGGTTTGAAAGTGAACTTGAAAGGAGAATAAAGCTTTCAGATTTTGCTCCTGTGTCCATTCACCATTAGAGAACATTTTGTTTGTATATTTTCTCTGTGTTCCTTTCCTTCAGAGATAATGGAGTTTGAATACCTGTGTTAAACAAACATATCTGAAGGTCTGGGAGCCAATTAAAGAACTCCTCCCGACCCCAGGAGAGAGACGAAGAAGAGTCTCTTCTTTCTCTCTGTCTGATGCATGTCCTCAGTCTGGGCAAAGTGGAGAGCTCTCTGGAAAGAGGATAATATTGCAATCTCTCCTGATTCTGTTCCTGCACCACCATCCTGTTTGTCACAGAGCTAGTTACTGTAGTTTGCTGGAGAGAGGAGAAGGTGTGAGAAGTTTGGTAACTTGAACTCATAATATCTTCATGAAAGCCTTTCTTCAGAATCAAAACCCCCTCCCCTTCCTCCCACCCAGACATTCTGGATATGGGATATGCCATGGGGCCAGGAAAATGTCCTAAGTTTCAGTGGGGTAGGGTGTCTATCTTATTTTACCTTTCCCTAGAACTTTAGAAGCCATAACTTCAATGAAACATAAATAGGTGATTGTAACAAGGTCCATGTAATTTTCCACTGACTTTTTTTTCTGAAAATGGCAACGAGGAAAGTGCACTTCTTTCAAGCCTATGATAAAGTTTATGCCCATTTTCTGAGCAGTTCAGCTTTTGAGAGCTACTGTTAATTTTGTACTAATGAAAATTTGATTTAAAAAAATCAGAAAGTTATGTCCTGAGGGCTGTCAGTCCATTTTCTAGTGACCCAGGTTCCCTTCTTCAAGGCCAAAGCCATAACTTTAATATGAAAATATCTGTTCACAGTGGTCCTTACCAATGCCTATTAAGCCAGGGATGAGGCAAAGCAGAAAAGACTGACAGTATATTTTCATTCAATCTCTCTTAAAATAATGATGCATGCGACTTCGTGCCATTACCTTTTAATGATCTTAGCCTAGTTAATAGCACAGTAATATTCCAAAAAGAGCAGGGAATTATTTCCTCATTTAATTTTCATTGCAAAAGTGAAAGGCGCTCTCTCTCTCTTTTTCTTTTCCTGCCAGAGAAGCTGTCTGCTGCCTATGACTGCATTAGCTCTGCTACATTACAGCTGAGCTAATGGATCAAAACCAAGTGATTAGTTAGTTTCCTACTCTCTTGAGTATTTCGAAGTACTGACTGACTGGTCCCAGAAACATGGACATGGGTTTTCAATGTCTACATGAAGTCTGCTTGATTTCCCATTAAGTCAGGGCCTTTTGAACTTCCAACAGACTTGACTTGGGATTCATGATATGTGTTCCTCTGGGGGTCTGGGTTGCATGAAATAATTAGGAAAGAGGCCTTCTGGAGAGTATAATAAAGACCATGCATCTATTCTCAATTTTTCAGGCTTAGTCAAAGGCCCAGAAAATCCAAAGTGGCCTAATGCAAGGACTTACCTTTCATTCATTCATTCATTCACCAGGTACTGTGTGCCAGGCACTATTCTGGGACCTTGGCATACTGAACTGAACACCACAAAGGTGGTTCCCTGTGTAGGAGCACATAGCAGCAATCTTTGGACAATGGCATTTCCTCAGTAAAAGATGCTCTTGATTGTAACAAGTACAATGGATTTAATGGGACCTGTTGTTTCACGGAGGGAGGAAGAAGAATAAAAAGCAACAAACCAACTTAAATACTGACATAGACTGTAAGATGCATTCCAAATAATAGTAAATGTGGAAAAACTTAAAGTATATCTTTCAGCCACAACAAGATGCCACCATACACCCAACAGAATTGCTAAAGTTAAAAAAGACTGCCAACACCACACATTGGTAAGGATGTAGAGCAACTTAACTCTCATACATCGCTGCTGGGAAGGTAAAATGGGTCCATCATTTTGTAAAAAGTTCTGACAGTTTCTTATAAAATTAAACACACAACTATACTATGACCCAGCAGTTCTACTCCTAATGTATTTATCTAAGAGGAATGTCAGTAGCAACTCTATTCATAATAGTCCTAACCTGGCACAGCTGTTTGCCAACAGGAGAATCAATGAACAAACTGTAGTATCTTCATTCAATGGAGTACTGTTCAATAGCAAAGGAAACAAACTACTGACCCATGCAATACTAGAGATAAATATCACAGACATTAAGTGAAATAAGTCAAGCACAAAGGAGTAGGGATCATTTAATTCCATTTATATGAAACTAGAACAGGCAAAACTAAGCTATGGTGGGAAAAAATCAGAACAGTTATTGCCCCTGGATGAGAAGGGAGTGGGATTGATAGCAGAGATTCCAGGAAACTTTCTGGGATGACAGAAATGTCCTATGTCTTGCTTGATAGGTACTGAGATTACACAGGTGTATTCATTTTTCAAAACTCATTTAATGCTACACTTAAGAATTGTGGGGCTTCCCTGGTGGCGCAGTGGTTAAGAATCCGCCTGCCAATGCAGGGGACACGGGTTTCGAGCCCTGGTCCGGGAAGATCCCACATGCCGTGGAGCAACTAAGCCCGTGCACCACAACTACTGAGCCTGCGCTCTAGAGTCCACGAGCCACAACTGCTGAGCCTGCGTGCCACAACTACTGAAGCCCGTGCACCCTAGAGCCCGTGCTCTGCAACAACAGAAGTCACTACGATGAGAAGCCCATGCACCGCAACAAAGAGTAGCCCCCGCTCGCCGCAACTAGAGAAAGCCCACACAGCAACGAAGACCCAATGCAGCCCAAAATAAATAAATAAATTTATAAAAAAAAAGAATTGTGCATTCCATGGTGTGTAAATTTTACAAGAAAAAAAGAACTGTAAACAAATATTGAACTCTAATTAATTACATGCATGCTGATGTCTGCAACCTACTTTGAAATGCATCAAAAATACAAGCTGGGTGGATGGATGGATGGGTGGAAGGGAAGAAGGATGGATGTATAAAGGGATGATAGATGGATATATGATAAAGCAAGCAGGGTTAAATATAATTCTAGAAACTAGGTGGTTGGTATATGGGTTTTCAACGTAAAATTCAACCTTTCAGTATGTTGAAATTATCATAAAAAAGCATTAGGAAAATGTTACTTTGAATGAGTTACTTTGAATCAAGTAACTCAGGTAGATAAAATGTGTCACCAGCATCCTTCCACCTTCCAATTTAGGCCTTTTTAAAGTTTGTTTCCCACTTTGCCTCCCACTTAAAGAACCCATAACCCCCATGTTATGTCTCCTGAAAGCTCTAGGTCCTTCCCTGCATCCTGTCCCATCAAATAAACCAAAAAATCAACACATGTGAGCTTGTTAAGGTTTTAAAATAGGTAAATGTTTGTGCCTTCACACTGGGGTATTTATATTTTAACCCAATAATTCATTTAACATTCATTAATGAAGTATCTTGTAAATGCCCCCATTGCCTCATTTATTTCTCATATTTAAATATAGTAACTGCCATGTTTTGTGAAGCTTCTGGGTACCAGCTACTATGCTAAGTGCTTTCATAAATTACCATTATTATTGTAAACAACCTTGTGACTTAGAAGTCACTATCACTACTTGACAGATGAGGAAACTAAGGTTCAAGCAGTTGTAGAAATTTTAAGGTTACACAGCCATTACATGGCAAAACCAGCATTTGAAACCAGGTGCGTCTGATATTGAAGCCCATGCATTTTAAAAGGCAATAGAAGATGATCTTTAAGGTTCTTTTCTGTTCTAGAGGGTGAAAAAACACTATACTAGACATTGTTGAGCAGAGTTGTTATTTTAAGGGTCTTACTGAAATTTTAAATAAATAAAAAACTGAAATACCCCTACTTATTTCAATTATTACATCCAGCAACTCCTGCAGCCTACTTTGTTCCCCATTTCCCAACACACCTTTGTTTTTAAGCATAACACAATGCAAAAGGAGACATCAGGGATAAATCTGGAAAAAGAGCATACCAGCCATCACCAGGAATCTGAGAGCAAGTGATTGCTATACCTGACGGTTGAATTTGTTGTTTCCTGGAAGCCACAGTGAAAGGGGAAATGTCTCGTATTGCATAGAACTTGTTTTCAGATAAAAGCCAGCATACAAATATATCTGCAGGGGTGAACATTTTTTTTTCCTGGACAAGAATGTACCACATTCCTACCATTTCTGGTAGGAATCTACGATATCCTTATTCAAGGAATGTTAACAGTGAACAGTATCTTTGGCTTTTTTTTTTTTTCAACAGAAAGATAAGAAAGCATTGTTCAAATGGACAAACCTTCGGGAATATTCCTTAAAGCAGAGTATAACTTTAATAGGAACCCTGCGAATGCTTTGCCATGAGTTGAGAATTAGGTTCACATACTTTTTCAAGAGAATCTTATAAAATATTGATTTAGAACTTGGAAACACAAGATAAATAACTAAGTTAACTGGTCTTTTGTTTGATATTGGGCTGCAATTGATTCATGACTCATTTCTCTAACAGAAATTCATGGGGCAGAAATATGGAGTTTGGGGTTATAATGCACACATTTCTCCCTTTGCCATTAAAGGTTGCAAATGTTTCTTACCTAAATGATCAATTAAGTTGTAACAATATTCCCTCACAGTATATAGCACTATGTGGTTTTCAAAAGCCTTTATCCTCTCTCTCAATCAACACCTCCCTCTCTCTCTCTCTCTCTCTCTCCAATCTCTCCTCATCTTTCTACGACAGACACAACAGACACTATTATTTCATCTTACAGATGACAAAACAAAAGGAAAAAGGTTTGACAAAGATTAAAAATTTGATAGTTGGAGCAGCCAGGATCTGACCTTGCCCTATGGCTCTGAATACTATATTAATAGTAATTGTGATAGTAATTGCAATAGTAACAATTGTAATAGTAGTAATAGTAGCAATAGCAGTAGAAATAGTTAACAGTAATGAAAACATCTCAGCTTCTAGCAAGATGCTTTGCAACCATAGTTCAGCGATTCTCCAGCCCACCAGTCGGATGGAAGACTTCCCAAGCTCAGCAGCTCCCTCTCCTGGAGGATTCAGGAAACCAGAGCCTGTCCCGCGTCTGCTGTCATTTTGACAGTTCCTCACTGCCATCCTGGCAGACCACAGTGAAACAGAAAGACTTCTACCTAGATCAGTTAAATGCTCAGATTTCCTAAAACTTTCCAGAGGTTGGCTGCAATGGGAGACTCCCAGGGGAGGACCTGACCCTATCGTTCTTGGCCAAGTCCTGAGATCAGGTTTATTCAGACTCACCTGCTGTCTGACATCTTTCCCATCCCTCCCAATTCAAGATGCACAGGCGGGGTTTCCAAATGATTTGAGGGACATCCATCATTTATTTACCCTCTTCCTACGCCTTACAACTGAAAGAAGTTTGGAGGGTTGTCAGAATAAGGTATAAAGTGTATGTTCTATGTTAAGAGTTCATGAGCTGTAGATGTGTTCTCATCCAAAAGCAAATGAGAACTGGCTCCTTGAACTCTCACATCCAGCACAAGATGCCACATCCAGGCTCTGGAACTCAGCTTCAGGGTCCCCCCATGGGCTACAAGCTAATCAAAAATGCAGTGACCTTTTATGTAATTTTTAAAATACAACACATCTTTTGTGGAATGGCGCACAATTCCACAGACTCCTATTTTTCCACATATGATTGAAGGCTAATTACCTACAAGCCACCAAATGAGTTATCAGAGATTATAGACACTGGTATTCAGGAAATAAGATCACTTCCTAAAGTTCTCTGAAGACTTCAATTTAGCGTTCTGGAAAGAGTAATCAGACCAGGCAGACTCCCTTATGCCCCTTCTCACATGCAGTAGAGAGGTTATTCGTGTTAAGTGGCACAGGAAAAATCATTTGAGCTGCCACAGAAGAGAAAAAAAAGTTTATTGAAATTGACCAGGAGAATTTCTACTTTGGCCACTATCACATGACCTGTTTCTCTCTTCCCAAGCTCTTCATTTTTCCATTATCACCAACTCACCCTCTTAATTACTCAAGGAAAAATAATGCACCTCCAGTGAGGCTGCAGTCCAGTTCTCTGACTACCTGAGCACTAAAGAGCAGAAGTGAAGATGTGGGGTGGAGGAGGGAGGTGGTCTTGCGGCCTGAAGAGAGAGGGAGTAGAAGGAGAGCCTATGGCACATCAATTACCAACCTCAAGGGCTGTTCATTAAGTGAGATGATTTATAGAAAGCACCTAGCACATAATAAATGCTCAATAAACATTAGACCCTTTCACTCCCCCTTCCTGAAGAACACAATCCATTTTCTACCTGCTGATTAATTAGCGAGAGTGCTGCATATCTGAGTGATGTGCCATGCAGAGCGTGGACAGTTGATTCATCATGAATAATGTAATGTCACAATCTGGACTATTTATATTCAGATGAATTGTATATAATATGCCACACATGCTAAAAAGGAACATTAATATTTAGCATTCTGAGCTAAGCTGGGATGATTAATTTGGTTTTAACTTTGTATCATCTTTGCAGAATTTTCAATCTTCTCTCCTTTTAAAAGGATGTGATAAGAAATGTTTTCTAAAACATAGGCAGGACTTGCTTATACATTGCTAAAAGCCTGTAACAGTCACCAGCCATCATTTATTGAGTACCTATTGTATACCTGTCCTGTGCCACTTACCTATATTATTTCTAATCCTTGCAACAACCTTGTCAGTAAAATGTCCCTATCTGCATAGTTCTGATGTGTCAAGTGAGGCACATGGAGAAAAGGAAGGAATTTGCCCAAGTCCTACAGCTGGTAAGAGTGACTGTGTGACTCCAGTGTTCTTACTCTTTTCTGCCAGTACTTACCTGGCTGTTCGGATTATTCTAGTGCATTCCATAAGCAGAGACTTTCTCAACACAAAGATAACAAACTTCTAACATTTCAATTTCCCATCGCAGATGTTCCTGAGTGATTACTACTCCTCCTGGCTTAATGCACACAACAAGGGTCTATGTCTATAAAATTAGGCATTTAATGACCCTGGATACTTTTCTCTCACCCACCCTGCTCTCCAGATCCATTCAGATTCCTTCACTGAAGCCCCAGGACTTGGCTTTCCTGAGTCCCTTGGACCCCTGGCAAGGCCAGAGTGGACAGCTGTGCAGTTGGCCGTCTTGGCCACCCTCGCCCACTTCCATAAAGGCAGACACTGATGCTGACTGCAGATTCAGACTGTGATGAACTCTGATGGGCCTTGGGTTTGTTGGTTTTGCAGGTTTAGAATGTGATTACCTTCAAGGAGCCTCCTTTATTCTTTCTGGAAACACTTGTCCTCGCCACTATGCACAGCCTAGTGCTAAGTGCTGGAGTTTAAGGGGGATCCAAACACATGCGATCCATTTCTGTCTGGAGCTCTATCACGGCACATGGCAGTTTAGAATCACACACAGAAGTGCACAGACTGCCACATGCCGTGACAGAGAAGTGCACGGAGGCTATATTAAGAGCATCCTTCCCTGGTCTGAAGGCCACTGAGGAAGTGCCGTTCGTCTGAAACATGAAGGATGGGTAGAGATTAATTCAGCCAAGAGGGCTGGGTAGGGGAAAACAGTGACTACAGGAAACAGGGCACCTTTGAATTATAAAAACAGTCAGAATTTCCCAGAGCCAGAGGAGCTAGTGAGAGAAGAGACCAGAGAAGAAGGTAGAAGCCTGACCCAGGACTTAAGGGCCAGGGTAAGGATGTTTGCACTTACCCCAAGAGCAATGGGACATCATTAAAGTACTACAAGAAGGCTCAAATTGTAGGTTTGTTGTGTTTTTTTTTTAATCCCTCTGACTGGTGTGGGAAATGAACTGGAGAGGGCCAAGAGTAGACGCTGCTCCTCCTTTTTCCCCCAGGCACAAAGTAGCATCTCCCAACTCATCAAATACACCTTGGATATCACCCCCATGAAGTCTGCTGTGTACCTGCAGGTCTGTCTTAGGTGCCCGTCATATGCCCTGTTAACACTTCATATGCACTTTCCCCATCTTAGCACATGTCACAATATACTGCAATTTCCCATTTACCTCTCTGTAACATCACCAGTCTGTAAGCTCTATGAAGGCAAGGATCACACTTATCTTGTCCACACTTAGATCCCCAGTGTTCCAACAATGCTGACCCCCAGTAGGCATTCAATAAACATTGACAAGATAGCTAACATTTCATTGAGTACCTACTACATGCCAGGTATCCTTTTAATCCTTTTATATGTATTAACCCTCCAATTCTCCCAATATCCTTATGCACCAGGGTAAACGGAAGCACAGAGAGGCTAGATAACATGTCCAGCATTACGTGGAACCATTGAGTTCCATAGTCTGTGCTCTCAACCACAACTCTATACTGAATAACAAAAGAAAGAAATTCTGATCTGTTACAGCTAGCATTTAATTATCTGTGTTAATGGTTTAAAGCAGTGGCCGGCATAATCCAAAACAGTGAGTAATTGCAAAGTCATCCCCAGTGGACTCCATGATACATATGGGGCTTTTTTTCAGTAGATTGACCTTCGTAAATTACCACTTGAAATAGCCAATGACAAAACCAATTCCTGTTCCCTAAGTAGCAATCAAACTAATGGACAGGAAGTAACTAAGAACTAAACTGGCTAAGCCAAAAAAAAGCACTCAATCAACAAATTTAATTAGCGCTAACTTCATCTGCAAGCTCCCACCATCTTCCTCTGCTCCCCATCATTGCCAGATTTCCCGGAATCATATCCCACACCCATCATCTCTACCTCTTTACCTCCTAGTCACTCAGCCTGAAATCAGGTCTTTGTTCCCACAATTCCACTGAAGCCCAGTCTACAAGAAGTCACCAGTGACCAGTGAATTGCCACATGCAATGGTTTTCTGCCATCTCGAGTGTTGTCCATGGCATTTGATCCTATGCAGTATCTTCTTGAAATTCCTGTCCTGGCACCTTGAACACTGCTGCCTGCTCTGAAGAGCAGACTAAAGGATAGGAGTCTGGAGGACCACGTTTTATTTCTCATCTCTCTGTGACTGGGAAAATCACATACTCTCCCTCTGCCCCAAGTTTTAACCCATTGTGTGCTGCTATGAGATGAATGAGTACAAGCTGAGACTTTCTCTCTCCTTTTTTCCTCTCCCAATCTTACAGAACAACACAAGGAATTTTGATAAGGCAGTAAGTACTTCAAGTCAATTGGAAAAACATATGACTAAACTAAACCTCCATATAGAGGGTACCATGTTGAATTCTGAGAGTTGCAGTTAGTGTCAGTGCGGTTTAACCTAACCAAGGAAATTAGTTTTGTTTTGTTTATCATTCTAGTGAGGGATTTTCTGTAAGAGAGGTACAGAGTTTCAGAGATGAGGGGCCCCAGTGATGATATAGCCTAGGAGATTCCCATAACTTAAATGTTGTAGTGAGGTGCAAGGGACTTGGGTGTTGACAGACACTTGAGCTAAAAGTTTAGTTCAGCAAATTACTAGTAGTGTAAATTTCTGCCCTCACTTACCTCTCTGAGACTCAAAGTCCTTATGTGAAAAATGAGGATGGAGTAGAGGGGCAGTGAAGAATGAAAGGAATAGTCTATGCACAAAGGTCTGGACATGTAGTAAGTGCTTAATAAGTGCTCCTTTCCTCTCCTTACCCTGTAGCCTCAAAGGGTTCAGATGCTGCCATAGTCCCAATGTCAGAAACACTACTTCCAGCTCACTTCACAGCCATGAGCTTCCCCACATTTGCAGCCCCTTGAAGTTGGACAGGGCCATTGACTGGTACCTTCCAGTGAAATGTGAGTGGGTGTCATCTGTGTCACTTCCTGGCTGAAGCATTTAGGGGCCAGGGCAAGATGCTCCTGCAGAGCAGTCTGGTCCCTTGTGGCAGCAACCTGGAAGCCGTGAGCTCAAAGCAGCTTCTATTTCTGAGTCACCACCAGGAAAGCAGCCCTGGAGGGTTGCCTAACCTACTGTGGCATTTGCATGAGTGACACATAAACCATTGTTGTGTTAAACCACCACATTTCTGGGTTGGTCTGTTGTTAGCCCATCCTGATTAAATACATCACTCCCTAGGGGTTCCTTGCATTGTCAGTGATGGAAGCTGGGATGAATCAACCTCATCCCTTTTTTTACCCACATTCCTCACTATTTGCATCTCCCCTTTCCTTCCTCCTTTCTCCTTTACACACCAGAATCCAAGCTGTTAATTTGACTTCTGAAGAACCTGAAGTCCAGAGAGGTGCAACGACTTGTCCAAAGCCAAACAGCACATAAGTGGCATAATCAGGCCAAGAAGCCAGGTCCCCTGCCTTCCCTACAGCTCTCCTTCCCTCCACACTACACTACCACCCTAAAGCTTGCAACTTCAGATACTAATAATGTTCTGAGCTTCCACACCTTTCAATCACTGTAAGCGATACAATCCATGCTACATTAATATACTAATTACCAACAGAGCACATTACCATGCCCTAATCACTAACAAGCAGGATTGTCAATCGGCCATCCTGCTCAGCCAGAACATGTGAAATGTTTCCCGACTTGTTCTCAAGGTTTGGCATGAGGGGAAAAGACATAATACAATGAGCAATCGATTCATTTCATGTCGACAACCAGTCAGGTGGCCCTTCCATTATTATTCTTTGTCAGCTAAGCAGAATCTGACAGGGCCCCAGCAGGAAGGTGGCTGGTAGGACAGGCAGTGCAGATGAGTAGTTCTGCAAAGAAAACTTCTGCCTGGTTTAGATTCCCATTTTTCCCATTTTTCCTGCCATGTGTTTTTCAGAGCCTCAGTTTTCCAGTTATAAAATGGCAATAAAAATGGTGCCAACTTCCCGGGGCTTTCCTGGGAATTCAAGAGCAACATGAACATAAAGTCCTGAGGAAAAAGTGCCAAGAACAGAGTGAAGGTGCTCAATTGATGTTGGCTGTGATTATGATTGCTATTTAGGGATAGTTCTCCCTGGGTCTTAATAATTAATTTTTCCCAGAAGCTTAAAGGAAAACTGGTAAAGGAAGTGGGGATAAGAGACCTTAATTTATCATTTGTTAGACACTTGCCTATTCAGTGACGTGATTCTTGGTAGATCCTTTATTAACATTCTATCTTCTAATCCTTATCACAACCCTGTGAATTAGGGATGTGTATCCCTATTGCACAGACAAGGAAACTGAGGCTCGAGAGGTTAAGTAACTTGTCCAAGCCCACAGAGCTGGGAAGCAGTAAGTAGTGAAGTCTGGATTTCAATCCAGGGTGACCTGCATTTTTTTTTTTTTTATACTTCACAACAATGTGCTAATTCAATTTCACTTCTCATAGATTTTCTGTCTCCAAATATCTTTGTGGATATGTACTCTGGGAAATCTGAAGGCAATCCTACTTGAGAGCAGAGGCATGGGCACATTCCCTGGGGCTGTCATTTGGAACATATTCAGTCCTATGCACTCTCTGAGCATTTACTGTGTGCCCAGCACAATGTGTGGTCCTGGGATCACAGAGATGGGTAAGATGTGGCCCTTGCCTTCAAGACCGTTGGGTGCAATGAGGAAGACTGATGCAAATGTGAGTGAATGACAATAGCCCTAACACAGCAAAATATGAGAGCACAACGAAAACATGAGAATACGGAAGGGAAGGGGTTACTCAAGGGAGAATTCTCAGAGGAAGTAAAACCTAAAGCAAGTTTCGAAAGATCAGTAAATACCTACATGCAGAATTGGGGAGAAAGGGCATTCCAAATGCCAGAACAGCATATGCTGATCAGAGGTGTGAACAGGCGTACAGTTCTCAAAAAGACAGGCAGCCAGTTCTGCTGAAGTAGCTATGTGCGTGAGGGGGAGGGAAGGAATAAGACTCCAGAGCAGGCTAGGGTCCGCTCACTCAGCAGGACCCCATACTGGACTCTGAAGGCACTGCTGGGAAGCAGTCTGGGATGCTAAGCAGGGGATGACATGGTCGGGCGGGCCTTATCATAGATGCCTCTGTTTGCTGTGTGAAGCCGGGTAGGTCTAAAGCAGTGGTTCTGAACCCTGGCTACAGAGGAGCCTTTTAAAAGGCCAATGCCAGGACCCCACACCTGATCAATCAAATCAGACACTCTGGAGTTGTAGTCTGGACACTGGTGTATTTGAAAAGCTCAATGGGTAATTCTAATGAATAGCCAGGGTTCAGGCTACTGGTTTAGAGGCAGGAATAGCATTTGGGGGCTCATGCTAGGGAATCAGAGTCTGGATGAGGAGAAAGGACCAGATTCAAAACAACAATATTTTAGGAGCTAAAGTTGACAATTTTGATTGATGAGGTGTGGAAGCTGAGAAGGTGGGTGGGAGGAGACACTCCATTTTATATGTATATTGATTTTATTTCTCTTTACTCGTGTTATTGCTCTTTGCTTTATTGCACTTCACAGATAGTGTATTTTTTACAATTGAAGGTAAAAAAGTCACCGCCATTTTCCCAACAGGATTTGCTCGCTTCGTGTCTCCATGCCACATGTGGTAATTCTCACAATATTTCAAACTTTTTCACTATTATTATATTTGTTATGGTGATTTGTGATTCGTGACCTTTGATGTTAATATGATAACTCACTGAAGGCTCAGATGATAACATTTTTAGCAATAAAGTATTTTTTATTGATAATTAAGGTGTGAACATTGTTTTTTAGACCTAATACTATTATATACTTAACAGACTATAGTATAGTGTCAATGTAACTTTTATATGCACTGGGAAACTAAAAAATTCGTGTGACTCGCTTGATTGTTGTGTTTGCTTTGTTGCTGAGGTCTGGAACGAAACCTGCAATATCTCCGAGGTATGCCTGTGTATATGTATGTGTGTGTGTGTGTATATACACATACAAAATATTGCCAGACATTCTAACAAGCTCATCAGCTATTATAGATGTTTCCCATCCCCGTGGTAGTTATCTATGAGAGTCCAAAAAGATTACAACAATTCAAGAAAGCACACACTGCATGCTGCAAACACCACCTTCAATACTCAGGGGTCCACATTCATTCCAGTCTCCCTGCAGGATCAGGAGGGATTTGCACTGAGCCCATCCTTGCCTCTTAAAGGAGAAACGCCTGGGGAATTCCATGGGAGGAATGAAATTGCTGTCTCGTTAGTGCATTATTTACTTTGACACAGAATTCTAGCAGCTGCAGCTCCGGCCCCATTGTTCACATGGTTGGGTAGGGAGTGCAATGGGAATACCATTAATTTGATGGTTTTAAAGTAGGTGATTTCCAATTTGAATTATTCTCAAGTTGTGAAATGAGTCTGAGACGGTTTGTAAAATGGCAAGGAGTCAATGCACCGTATAACCTTGATTTTTTTTTTTAAGAGTCCCGATGCCATGCAGAAAATATTCTCCTCCAAACCCATTATAAGGGGGTAAAAAAAAAAAAAGCCACCATCCTCCCACCCCCTAGGCAAATTAGCAAGACAAATGTTAGCAAAAAGCTCTGTGGAGGCACCATTATTTACAAAGGGGAGAGGAAAGAAGATGCCATGAAATAAATCATGCTGACAGTTCAATCAAAAAAAATCAGAATATATTATTCATGCTGCTTCTCAGGAGCTGGAAAGAAACTGGACAGGGAGAGCCAAAAATGTACTTGAGTGCTTTATTTACCCATAATAACAATTTGAATTCCTAACGTCCCTCCGTTTAATGAAATCTGCATGCTACACTGACATGACAGGCTCATTCAAAACGTATTTTTTGAATTCCAACCCCAAGCCAGTGCTGTTCTAGGTACTAGGGATACAAAGGTGAACAAGACAGGTGAGATCTCTGCTCCTGTGAAAGTTAAATCCAGATGTGAGTGGGCAGATGGGCCGGCAATAAACAAGCAAACACGTGGACCAGGGTTGATGGTAAGTGCCCTGAAGAAAATTAGACAGGTGGTGCAGTAGAGACCAGCTGAGGGGTTACTTTATAGTGGAGATTGGATAAGACTCTCTCTGTGGAGGTGACATTTAAGCTGAGTGACAGGCAGGAGCCAATCAGGGAGAATCTAGACAAAGAGTGTTCAAAGGAGGAGTCCTCCCCAGTGCCGGGACCTGGAAGTAAGACAAGGGTGAGCATGTCCAGTGAGCACGAAGCAGGTCCACAGGTCGTGATTCAGTGGGAAAGATGGAGCAGGTGGGAGGTGAGTTCTGGGAGGGAGGCAGGAAGTCCTGCCCAGACAGGATTTGGCAGGCTGTGGGAGGGAGTTTGGCTTTTATTCTGAGTGCAACAGCAAGGCTCCTGGGTGGCTTTAAGTGGAGGGGTGACATGATCTGATTTAAACATTCTAAAGACCTCTGTGGTTAGGTCAATAATTCAGCATTGTGCTAGACTCCGTAAAGGATGAGACAGAGAGATGCAGTAACTGTGGGAGGGGTGATGAACATGCAAGGACTTGGGGGAGAAAGAAGCAAATCCTCCAGAAAGATGAGCTATTATTGAAAGACATAGATGGGGAGAGGATGGAGTGACCCATGGGAATAGCTTCCTGAGTGTCGTTAAATCATCAACATTAACGTATCCGAGGAAAGATGATATTGTGCAGGGTGAGGGGTTGTCCTGCCTGGAAGAGCAGGATATGGAAAAACAAATATGGGCAGGTGTATCTCAGGGAGGGATGGGTGCTAAATCCCAGAACCAAGAGAAACCTGTCACTAGAGATGAGAAGGGGTGGGGATGGTACCTTAGCCTCATAGTCTGACCCAGTGGTTCTCAACTGGGGGCAATTCTGTCCCCACAGGGGACATAAGGCAGCATCTGGAGACATCCCTGGTTGTCACAGGATGTGGAGGGGAGGGAGGATGCTACTGGCATCTAGTGAGTAGAGGCCAGGAATGCTGCTAAACAACCTACAGCGTATAGGACAGGCCCACAACACAGAAATATCCTGCCCCAAATGTCTGCAGTGCCGAGTGAGAAACACTGCGTGTACACTGGGTAGTGTACACACTGCGTGTACACTGGGTAGCAGAGTCGGACAGTCCTGGATTTCAATCTGCATTGTTCGATCTTGGGAAATCCTTAACCTCACTGTGCCTCAGTGACTCTATCTGTAAAACAGAGGTGACACTAGCCCCCATCTCCACCTGCCATGGGGAGGTGGACACAGAGCTGAAGCCATCGGGGTAATAACCATGCTTGGGGGAGGTGGGGGGGTTACTGACGGAAGAAGACAGAGGCTGTGTCACTTGCTTTGGAAAGAGGTCTCAAATACCTGGGTGTGCACAGCAGGTGGAGTAACGCTCTGAATTGGGCATCAGAAGATTGAAGTGTGGACCTGGGTTCCCTCATACACAATGGGTGATTTTGGAAAAGTGGCCCAGCCTTCTTCTGCCCTCCCCATTCTAGTTCACATGTGGATGTAGGAACATAAGAATGTGCCTACATGACCCACACCAGCAGGGACAGTCTTTCCCAGGTTCCGTCCTGTAAGGTGGGAAAGGGGAGAGACCAGGGACAATGAACTGTGCGCTCAGCCCGGGAGGAGCACCTTTCCTGCACACGGTGGGTCCACTCACCCCAGGGAGCTCTGCTTAGTAGCTCCTGAAGGCATTTTTACTTAACAATAAACAGATGGTAAAAAAGCATTAGCTGAGAATGTCTCAGCTAACGTGGGGCTTCTCAGCCTCAGCACTCCTGACACTGGGAATGGATAATCCTCTGTGGGGGCTGTCCTGTGCCTTGTAGGATATTTAGCAGCATCTCTGGTCTCTTCCCACTAGATTCAAGTAACCCCCCAATTGAGGACCACTGAACTAGCATGGTGTAATACAACAAAATAATCTGCGTAGTCAGAAAGCAGTTGGGCTCAAATCCCACCTCTCCCTGTTACTAGCTCTGTGGGTTTAAGTAAGCCACTTCCTCTCTTTGGGGCTCTGTTTTCTCAACTGCAATATGGGTGTAGTTCTTTTTTTTTTTTGCGGTACGCGGTCCTCTCACCGTTGTGGCCTCTCCCGTTGTGGAGCACAGGCTCCGGACGCACAGGCCCAGTGGCCATGGCTCACGGGCCCAGCCGCTCCGCGGCATGTGGGATCTTCCCGGACCAGGGCACGAACCCGTGTCCCCTGCATCGGCAGGAGGACTCTCAACCACTGCGCCACCAGGGAAGCCCCTGGGTCTAGTTCTTGTCTATAGTGAGGATGAAATAATATGTAAAGTTCTTAGCACAGTGCCTAGCATATCACGGTTCTCGAAAAGTCCTTATTCTTATTTCTTTCACATGGTGGAAAGTTGGAGTCGAAATAGAATTCAGTGGTGGGGTCCCCAGAACCAAGTCCATCCATAATAATCAGAGCCACAAACAGCAAGTTACGGCCCGGTGCCTCTTTAAACCTGTGCTATGAACGTTTGCTCCTTCATCTGTAGTGGTTATTATTGTTTATTAAGGTCACGATTGCCATCACTAGGACAAGAAGAAATGCTTGGGCTTTTCCTGTATCTGGAAGTTGCTTTGACCCCATCCACACTCAGAGGACCCCTGAACTTTCAAGTCTTCCCCTTTAGAGGGAGGAATGCCATGCAAATGAAGTCTTTACAAGGTCAACCAATGCACAAAGAAAACAAGCATTGCAGCAGAGAGGTAGGGCGTGGGTGGTCTCCCTGACAGCTTGTTTTTAAATACTTTCAAATGAAAGGGAGTTCGCCTCCAAGGAACTGTCTGTGTGCTGGCAGCTCCAAAAACGGAAGCGAAGCCCTGGTGGCCGTGCAGGGGCTCACAGACATGCTGGTGAGGAGTGCTGCTAATTTAAGCCCATTTTGCAAAGGTGCCCACGGCCTCAATGGGAAATCACCACTGTTCCCTGGAGAGGACTGTTAATCACCTTATGTAGTCACAGGAATGGAGGAAACAAAAAAGAGCTGAATGGCCTCTCACAAAGGGAGGTTCCCAAGCGGTGTGTTCACCAGGACATTGTTCTCTAAGCATTTTCTCCCCATCTTGCGTTGAGGTGAACAGAATAGATTATTAAGATGTATTTAAAATGCATTTAAGATGCATTTTGATGCTATTTTGGTGGTAGGGGGCCAATTATGTCCCCATATCTGAGCCACCTTTTATTCTTTCTCTTGGTGGAATTCCTCGCAGGAGATTTAAGCAAGGAACTTTAGCCAAATGACCACTTTGCTATAAATTTTGCTTTGCTGTAAGTTGGGCCAGTGCCCAATACTACAAGGCTGGCCTTTCAGAAAAGGCTAGTCCATGCAGCACAGATTTGATAGTCACCTTCTTCTTAACCCAGATCAGAATGTACTGAGGACACTTCTGGGTGTGGGGAGACCAAGGCTGCTGAGAGACCCCCTCCCCACTAATAAGGAGCTCTACTTATATAAGTGATCCTTCCTAGGAATATGAAATAAAAGGTCCTCCCTCCTCCGGTGCCAAATATCAGGAACTGGTATAGAGGAAGGGAGTTCCTGAAGGTACAATGCATGCCTTGGAAAATGTCCTTCATCCATTTGTTTCTTCTTTTATCCAGCGTAGCACAAAATAGCTTCCTCGGCCGCGTGTGAGAGTCAGCTCTTGTCCTGGGACCAGGTACGCGTATGAGCTAAGGTCAGACCTGGGTGGGTAAAATCCATCCCAGCCTCCTTCCTCTCTGCTCTTAGATAATTCTCCAGCCTTTTCTGGGCACACTTCTTCACGTGTTGATCCATCTCCTGTCATCTTCTCCATGCAACTCAGGAAAGCATTCATTCATTCAGCAAATGCTTATTATATTCTGCATCTTAGGTAGGGTCCCTCAAAGCAGAGGCTGAGACAGAGAAGTGGGGGCATTTATTGAGGGAGAACTCTTCAAGAAACATCTCAAAGGGAGCAAAAAAAACAGAATAGGGAAGGAGAAAGACCAGAGCACGACTGTGGCCCCAGGTAGAGTCTAGCCTTTGTCTGACCCATGGGGGTTGGACTCTATAGCAGTGGTTGGCAGACTTTGTCTGTAAAGGGCTAGACTGTAAATATTTGAGGCTTTGCAGGCCATATGATCTCTGCACAACTACCCAATGCTGCTGCTGTAGGAGGAAAGCAGCTGAAAGATACATAAGTGGATAGGCATGGCCATGAGCTCAATGCACCCTGCGCCTGGAACACTGAAGGCAGGAGCAAATGCTGTGCCTGCCCCACCTGCATCCCCTTTACTGTATGGTGCACCCATGCGCTAGCTGCCAAGAATGCTGGCTGCTAATGGCTTGCCGCTGTCCCCCTTATATGGAAAATTGCCCGAAGCTAATAGAAGCTACCTTGCATTAGCAATTACACTCTCTCACCTCATCTGCCCAGAAGCAGCCCAGCCAATGGCTGATGGATACAGAGGTACAGAAGACCAACCCTCTTGACTCACGGAGGGATAAGTCGGTGGTACCAGAGATGCTCTAAAGTTGGTACCAGCAAATTATAGCTCATGGGCCAAATATGACCTTTGTCCATTCAACTCAATCCCCTGAGCCTAGCACAGAGGACTGGAAAAGAGCAGACAGTGTAAATGTTGATTGAATAAAATGAAATAAAATGAAACCTTGACGGATTGGTAGATTTGGGCAGGGCTGGGAAGGGAAGGCATTCTTTCAGGTCCTCAAACATACCAAAGGCTTTGATACACACTGTTCCGTCTGCTACCAGCATCAGCCTGCCTACCCAACACTGCTTTGCTTAGCTAACCCACCTGTTTTCTCATCCTCTAAGTCTCAGTGTAAGAACGTCTGCCCCCAGCCTGAGTTCTTTGCCCCCATCTGTGCTCTTAAAGTGCCTTTGCTTGCCACCCGGGGAATAATTCTCCCATAGTGTACAAGGTCCTTAAGTCCACCCCGTCTCTCCCACTAGAATGCTGGCTACATGGGGACAGGGACCTCCCCTGTCAGTCATATCTGTGATCTTAGCAACCAGCACAGTGCCTGGCACATGGCAAGCCCTCAGTACAATATCTGAGGATTGAAAGTCAAGTCCATTCTATTGCTATTTTGACTCTACATTTCTTTTCATCCAACTTTTATTATAAAATTTTCCTAAACATACAGAAAAGTTGAAAGGTTAGTACAATGCATGCCACTTAGATTCAATAACTGTTAATATTTTACCCCCTATGTTTTTAAAATAATAGTAAACATTCTTTGGGCATTTACTATATTCTAAGCCCCTGCTAGGTGCTTGGCAAATATTTCTCTAATCCTGACAAATAGCATAGAAGAGAGGCACTACTGTTCTTCCCATTTCTCTGATGAGGAAACCGAGGCTTAAAGAAGTTGTTACATCACTTTCCAAATTCAGATACCTAGTATTAGATCAAACCTAGAGCTGGTGTAGTGGCCTGCATTCCTGACTACTAGGTTGTACTCTCTCGTGACCAGTTCCACATGCTGAAGAAGCCCAGAAATTATCAGATTCTGTTACTTCTGGCGAGTCCAAGGCAGCTCATGGAGAGATGATGCCAGGGAGGGATACAACTGAAGTCTGGTGGCCAATCATCAAAGAGATTAACTGCAACAGGATCTGCCCCAACCCCTTCCTTCCCTGCCATACATCTCTGACACGACCATTATTAGTGACTGGGCTCAGAAGCTTGCCACCTTGTATGATCTGAATTGATCCGGTAAAGAATTCTCTGAAAAGCACCATTAAGATAATTTATAGTCTAATTTTGGTTGCTATAGATTCCAAGTCAGACTTATGACTGGAGAGAGAAGAAAATCCCCCACTCACTTGGAATTCAGACAAAGGTTCTGGTGTTGATAGAGAAGCATGGCTGGCTGGGAAAAAGTCATATTTTTTAAGTTTACAGCTACCACTGCTGGTTTGGGGTTGCTATAACAACCAAGGGCCTGAGGGGAGGGGGCTCTGCAGATCTCAGGCTACCTAAAGCTGACTGATAGGTCTCCGGAACACTATTAAGACACTTCTGTGCTAGGAGCCAGATAACATTAGCTTATTTATTAAAATACATGTTAAAACACCTGTCGTCTCTCTTGCCCTGGCATTTCACTCTAATCATTGTTGTTAAGGAATTGTTAAGAGGCTCCTGATAGGGATGGAAGGCAAGTCCCATTAGGGAGCTAAATGCCATTTTGCTGGGGTGATTTTGCACAGGGCTCACAGCAGGCCCATGCAGGGTACGTAATTACACTAATTTGGCATGATGGATTGCCCCACTCTTCCCCTACTCGGCCCATCCGGGCTTCCAAAGAGTCTGAGGCACAGCTAATCCCGGTAAAGACCTGTTCCTGGCTGTGAGGGGCTCCGGCTGGGCTTGTGTCCAGCTAAGGTCTCTGAATTCCTGTCCGCTCTGTCACTAGGCTGACAGCCTGGCCTGGCTGAGTGGCAGTTTGCACCCTGAGCAGAGCAAGTGTCATCAGACACGCAGGACTGATGCGTATGGCCTATCAAAGGTGACGCAGCTCAGGAGACAGTCTATAGCTGCAGTGGAGACAGGCTGGGCATGAATCCCAGTCCTGTACTTGCTACAGCTGTGACTGAGGGAACCTCTTAAGCCTCTGTTTACCTGTCTGGAAATGGCCATGCTGACATCGCTTTCATTTGTGCAGTGCTTATCACACGCGAGACACAGCCCTCTGCATGGACGAGCTCATTCATTCCTCACAAAGCCTGATGAGACAGGTACTTCTTCATTTTGCAGATGAAGAAATTAAGGCTTTGAGAGGCTCAGAAACCGGAGGAGCTGCATAGCTCCTAGGGTTTGGAGAGGATTAAATGAGATGCATGTAGACTGCTGAACACAACACAATGCTTGTACAATACTTGGTACAGAGTTGGTACTCCATTAATATTATTAAATATGTACTATTAATTTTTAAAAAAATTTACAGCTTTACTGAGGTATAATTGACAAAACTGTATATATTTAAAGCGTGTAATGTGATGACTTGATATACATATACTTTGCAAAATGATTACCACAATCAGGTTAATTAACACATCCATCATCTCACATAGTTACCAATTATTTTTGCAGTGAGAAGGCTTAAGATCTACTCCCCTAGCAAATTTCAAGGATGTTTGCAACAGTATTATTAACTAGAGTGACCATGCTGTGTATTAGACCCCCAGAATTTAATCATCTTATAGCTTAAGGCTTATGCCCTTTGACCAGCATCATCATTATTGTTGGTGGTGATCTTGGTGGTGGCAAGTAGTATTATTTCCCTATCATCCAAAGCTCATCATGGGGACGTTTGTCTAAGAGCGTGAATAATCTACTGGCAGGAGTTTGGTGCTTTCCACTCCTCATGATATCAAGTTAATCCTCACATCAACCCCAGGAGATTAACATCAGCGCAGATTCCCAGACATGAAATCACTGACCTGGGGTCACCCAGCTGGTAAGAGGCGTCATGGGAATTGAATCCTTCTCTTCATGGTTCCTGGCTGTTAGCCCTTATGCTCTACTGTGAGGGTACCCACATAAAACCAAAGACTCAGCATTAGGGCGGGTCTCCCACAGTCTTAAATGTGCACGTGACGCATGAATTCCTCTACAATATCCCTGAGCAAGAAATTCTCCAGGCTTGGCTTGAACACCTTAAGGGAACTCACTGTTCTACAGAGGGCAGCTTCACTGTTAGAAAGTTCTTCCTTACACTAAATCCAAATTGCAGCCATCACTGCCCTACAACATGGGTTCAAATCTCCAGAGCAACACAGATTACAATACCTTTCCTGTCTACGTGCCAGCCCATCCTATTGCATTTTTTGAGGAGAATCATCACGATGCTCACCTTAAATAGATTCCCTGTACGCTCATTTATTCATTTTTTCACTCACCTATCCATTCACTTACCTAATCTTTCCACAAGTATTTACTGAGATTCTACTGTGTGCTAGGCACTGGGCTAGACACTGGGCTACAGCGCTGAATGGGACAGGCACAGTCCTGCCTCCATGTGGTTTACATATTAGGGAGAAGGGCACTAGAAACTTTTTTTAAAAGTTATTTGATGGTGATTCAAGAATTATAAAGGAGAAACAGAAGGTTCTATGAGGGCACTTAACCAGGACAAATAGGAATTGATTTGACAAAGAAGCTGCTGGAAGGCAAGAGAGGGGAAGTGAGCAGCATGTGCAAAGTTCCCGTGGTAAGAAAGAAAGAAAGCGTGTTTGAGGAACTAACGGAACAGTGTGTCTATAGAAAGTAAAAGGAAAAGAGAGTGAGAGGTTCTACTGGAACATGCTGATGTCAAAAAACACCCATTCCTTGCCTCTCCTCCAGCTTCTTGAAGAGAAGATTAGGAGAGTAGGAACAGGGTCCTAAAGGCTGGAAACAAGTCAGGCTGATTAATATTTCATCTGGACCTGGATCCCTGACTATGTCTGTGACTGAATGTGTTTGTGCCATTGTCTCCTTGTGTAAGTTGACAACTATGTTTCAACCATGTTTCCCAGAATCCCCTACCTTGCAGGGTTCTGGTTTAAAATTGTCCGAAAAAAGCATCTGTGGGATTCTGAGGGCAGGGTTTAAGCAGCAGCCATTACCCTGAGAAGGTCATTGGGTCCGACAAGCTGGGGGACAGTCACAGATGTTCTTGGGAGGCTCAGCCTTGTCCTCACTCTCCTCTGTGCCACACTGAGCTTGTCTGCCTGACCGCTGGCCCTGCTGACCGACCGCCTAGCCAGGTGTCTGGTTGCTGACTCACAGAGATGGAGCCATTGAGCCGACTGGTCCCCCCTCTTCCACTGGATGTGCTTAAAGTCTCCTGTTTGGCTAGTACTTCGGGCAGACTGGTTAGTGACTTTTCAACTTTTTCTGATGCTCCAGCTCCCCTTTCCAGGCCTTCATTTGCCAGCTCCTCATGCAGGTCTGTGAAGTCTGATTCCTATAAGAAATCCTTGTTCCTGTTAAACTCATCATGACTGTTTCCTTGTGAAGCCTGACCTACATCAGTCCAAGAGAAGGGACCAGGAGGGAGGGGAAGGGAGGAGGAGGGGAGAAGACAAGGGAAAGTGATCTGAGCCTTAGATGTCATCCAGCTGACCTGGCCTCCGGCAGGAAGGGGACCCAGTTAGGGCCTCCTATTGTGGTCGCCTTTTGTGTTCTTTCCTGATTTGAGCAAGTCACTTTTGTTGGTCTGTTGGCCTTCATTTCATAACTGAGGAAAAACTGGATGCCTTTCTGCCCTCAGGAAAGAGGGCAGTGACTTAAAACGAGCATTCCAGTGCAATGAGAGGTGAGAATGGAATCCTAGTTCCTGCCCTTCTCACTTCTGCATTTCCGTTTCACACAAGTCCACCTTGTTGGGACAGCCCATCCCGTGGTCCCACTTCATCACTCAAGGATCAAGATCTTGCAAAGTACTTGGAGTCCAACTGCCTGGGCTCAACTACTGGCTCAACCACTTTCTAAATGTGGACCTTGGTCAAGTTACCTCACCTCTCATTTCCTCATCTGAAAAGGGAAATAATAATAGTGGTACTTAGAAGTGTTCAATGATACAGTGGATAGAGAGTCTTCTATCCACTTGGCATTTAGTAGGTACCACTGTCATGATAGTTGTTAGAGCAAAGTCCAAATCCCTCTACGTAGCTTTTCATCTTTGAATGAAGTGAAATATTCAAAATTTACTCATATTTTGTCCAGCAGTTTTTCATAGCAGCATATTCTTGCCATTTACTATGAAAGTTCTACCGCCCTTTTACTTGTGGTCTCCCCTTGTTCCTTAAACTGCCAGTGAGGTAGGTATGGCAGACTCTCTTGTTTGGCTATCCCCAAAGCCATCCCCAACCCTTGTATCTTCAACTCCCACTATAGAGAGAATGAAAACAAACCAGGTAGCTGCTTTCCCATTCTCCCTGCAGCTCAGGGTGGACACGTGACTCAGTTCTGGTTGGTGAAATGTAACGGGGGAAATTCCTAAAGAGTAGTGTCTGGGAGGGCTTTACGTTCCTGACAAAAGGGACAAGTCCTGTGGACACGTCCCCTCCTCCTTCTAACAGCCTTGAATGTGGATGTGATGACTGATGCTGTGGCAGCCATCTTTTGTTCATGCACAGGAGGATGAGATGCTTACGGCTGAGAATGGTAAATATAGAGAAAGAGCCTGGGTCCTTGATAACTGAGTTGCTGAACAAACCTGGAGATGCATATGTGTCCTTATATTTTACCCAGTTTCTCATTGTGATTGCCATTTTTCATCAATGCTTCCGTTACTTGCATATGAAAGCTTTTTTAACTCATACCAGTTGTTATGCCTATTTTAAGTATAGGTGTGGAGAGGCTCAAAAGGCAAATTCCAAAAATTCTCACAGCTTTTAAGTGGCAGAGTCAGAATGCAGTCCCAGGTTCTGTCCAAAGTCCAAGCTCTTAATCCCATTTTTATTTCAAGTCTGATCCTAGACCCTCATAAGTCTTTCCATGATTAATCCAGTCCACAGAGAACTCTTGCTGCACTGATTCCTGTTTCTCCATTTCAACAGTGTGGCAGTTAATGATTTTCTAATACATCAAATGCGTTGTACTTTTGACCCACCTTCCTCTCATACGTGCTTTTTTTTTTTTTTTTGCGGTACACAGGCCTCTCACTGTTGTGGCCTATCCCGTTGCGGAGCACAGACTCCAGACGCGCAGGCTCAGCGGCCACGGCTCACGGGCCCAGCCGCTCCACGGCACGTGGGATCCTCCCGGACCGGGGCACGAACCCGTGTCCCCCGCATCGGCAGGCAGACTCTCAACCACTGCGCCACCAGGGAAGCCCATCTCATACGTTCTTTTTAAGGTCCGAGAAGCCACAGACTGTAGAGTGAAGATCAGGAGATTTGGAGATTGGTTCAAATGGCTGAGTGGCTTTGGAGGAAAGTCAGTTCATCTCTCTGGGTCTCAGTCTGATTTATGAAATCAGAAGGTCATAAGGTTGCCTTAAGGTATTAATAAGAAAACTATTTGTAAAGCAATTAGCAGAGTGCCTGACTCGTAATAGACACTCAAAATGATAGCTACCACTGTTATTACCATGTGTTTATTTCTTGTGTACTGTCTTAGTGTGTGGCAAAGGGATGACCAATAGTATGAGTTCAATAAGCAACCACCGTTAATAGAATAGTCCATTGACTATTTCATTAAGAACTTACTGAGATGTCATTTTATTCCAGACACTGTGCTAAGTATATGACTTGAAAGATTTTTTTAAGTCAAATAAAATACCCCTGTCTTAGACACATGAACAGATAGCTATAATACAATGTGACAAATTCAATAACAAAGAAACTCATAGGGTTTTATGGGGACACAGAGGAAGGGCACTTATCAAATCTAGGAAGCCTTCCAGGAGGAGGATCCAAATTGACTCCTAAAGAATAGAAGAAATTAGACTATGATGTCTGTGATTGTCTTCCAGCCCCCAGAACTTTGTTATCCTTTGTCAGGAGTAAGTTAAAGAAATGGCAGGTGAAAGAGTGGCATTTGCACATCTGTGAATGGGGCCTCAAATTCATGTCTATGGTAATTGCTTTTGCATCTGAACTCCCGTCTAGAGGCTGGGTTAGTTAGAAACAAGCCTCCTTTTCAACTTCACTTTCATTTCAGCCTTTCCTTCTTTGTGGTAAACACACAAGCCATTTTGTAAGCTCTCTCCCATTTCCTTTTAGTCACGATGCATATTCTTAGAAGCAGCCTGCAGAGAAACAAAGGTTAATTCTGCAGGGAATGAATTGCCAAGCCGTGTTCGTATTTGAAATTTTGATTTAGGAAAGCAACGTGAGTTTTTCTTTACTTTGTAAAGTTCCCTCACATCTCCATCTGTGGCAGATCCATAGGCCTGGCTCCATGCATCAGCCAGAGTCCCTGATGAGATTTTGATTCTGCTTTTTAAAAGGTGGGAGACTGGCTTTGCCAGTGCTTACAGGACCTCTGGTAAGGGGTGCTCAGTTAGAAGGCTTCAATCCCCGCAACCTGGCTGCATACAGAACGCTGTAAAGTCAGTGGGCAAGAACAAGGCTGACAGTACTTAGGTAGAGCCCCTGAGGTTGGTGCATTTATGAAATATCAGAAGGTCACAGAGGTCATCCTCAGCTGGTGACAGTGCTATTTAAATACCGCTGTGTTCCAGGTGAGAGCCTCTTATGGGCCCTACCTGATCTGTCAGGGAATCGATCTGGGTCTCAAAAGGCTTCCCTACAAGAATATCGCTGTATAACATGGAGTGTTTGGTAGATCTTGGGGTACTTCATTCATTCACCAAATATTAATGAACACCTACTATTTGCCACAGGTCATCCCAAATGGTAATGGAGAAGCAGAGCTGTCCCCTGTGTTTTAGAAATTCTTGTACTGCACACAGAAGGCAAGTGAGGGGTTGGAATCTACTTGTGGAGGTGTGAACTCGTGTGACTGTGTCTGCCAAGACGGTGTGATGTTTTCTCATCCATCTGTTCAGAGAGGGCAATTTTCTCTGACTCACACAAAAGTGCAATCTATGTTAGCCTCTGCCCTGTGTACAAGACAATCATAGTGCTTGCTTTTATCCTAGCAGGGGATGAGGAGGGGGCCAGAGGATAGGTATCATAAGCAACTTGAGAACTGGGTACACACATTTTTTTCCATACTCAGGTAGTCTAGATATGAGCTACCTTATCATATCCTCTTAAAGGGTCCTGAAAAGAATTTACACTCATAAATGCATCATTGAATAATGTGAAATGTACTGAAGAATCCATGGGGTAAACAGGCAACCCAGTAATATTCAAGATGACTTCAGATTATGCCAAGTGCTAAGAAGGAAATGAAGAGTGTGATGTTAGTGCAGTGATGGGGGAAGGGTGTTACCTTACTTCAGTAAGTGGTCAATAAAGACTTTCTAAGGATCAGCCTTTGAGTGCAGACTAAGGGTGTAAAAGACCTCGCAATTGAAAAGCTGGGGATTCAAGGTACTCAACAAGTCAAAGAGTCTAACTAGAGAATGTTGACATGTATTTTCCAGGGCCTTTATTTGAGAGAAGGAGAGTTCCCCAGTGATAGCAACTGCACTTCCATCTGGGTCCTGACATTGTTCTTGTGCTCAGAATCGATCGATTCCTTGCTATTCTTAGTGGGCAGAAACTCTTTGCAAAACTTGACCTTTCCCAAGTGTTATCAATAGCGCTAATAGCTATGCTGTCAGAAATGTCCACTAATCATCACACATCAGGGGGCTTTCTGAGTTCAGTGCTCTTGGTTCAGAATTTCTGCTGCCCTTGGAATGTGTCAATGTTTGTTGAAGAGTCTTCCTTTACAGAAGTTCAATTATGGTATAATGATTCATTTTGTGTCATATTTTTACATGCTCATGTGTCTGTTTTCACCAATAAACTATGAGTCCCTAGGGGGCAAGGGTTTTGTATTTTTCCCCTTTGTGCTCCCAACACGAAAACAGTGTATAGTTCAAAACAGGCAGTCAACACTTTTGTGTTCTGTTGATCTTAGGATGGTCCCATACCCAAGTGGTGTGATGTTTTGATGCTTTGCTAACTTATAAGATTGACAGATAACCAGAAAATCCAAAGTCACTCTCCTAGGCTGATGACATTCATCCCATGCATTGTAAACAACTTGAGAACTGGATCCATGCATTTTTCCATAATTTGGTATTCTAGATATGAGCTGCCCTATTATGTCCTCTTAAAGGACCCTGAAAAGAATTTATTCTCATAAATGCATTAGTGAATAATGTAAAATTTACTGAAGATTCCATTGGGGAAATAAGATTTTACATTGCACTCCAAATTCAGCAACCTAAAATCTCTCT
Organism: Delphinus delphis; assembly: GCF_949987515.2. Taxonomy (NCBI): domain Eukaryota; kingdom Metazoa; phylum Chordata; class Mammalia; order Artiodactyla; family Delphinidae; genus Delphinus; species Delphinus delphis. The sequence goes on along the minus strand of NC_082697.1, from coordinate 62,435,181 downwards.
TTTTTTAACCAAAGTCCACTCACCCATATTGTCTGGAGACTGTGTTTCTCTCTCCCTCATTTCCTAAAGAGTCCCCAACTTCATTGACATCTCCTCTTTTCTATTTCCTGGAGCATCTACTGTTGCCCAAATCACTTGTCAAAGTTTTCTTCTAAACAATTACTATATTCTGTTCAAGTGAGGTTTTCATAACAGCTTCTAAGAGAATATGATAGTCTCCATATTGTTCACCCTATAGTCCTTGCAGTGTTTGAACATAATAGATGCTCAATTAATAACCAACTGAATTCAAAATAGCACAGTGCAATCTATGCTATACTGTGTTATGAACAAAACAAGAGCTTCTAAACAGTCTCAGACTACTTGAGATCTATCCCATTTTTCCACTGCAGGGGGTAGCCATGCTGAGTCCCATCATCAACAAATGGCAAAAAGGAGTTTCCTCAGCCCTGGGCTTGCCAGAATTTGGTCATTCCAAACTGTTACACAGTTAACTTCTAAGTTTGTGCACAAACACGTAGATCAGTATAAACCACTTCTTCCCCGCTAACTTTACGGTTTAGGAGCTAGTCTAATGCTCAAAACCCAGTGGCACAGGGACCCCAGGTAGTGACTGCTCCACCAATTCCTCCTTCCCTACGGTGGCTTTAAAAAAAATCTACCCTGCCCAAAGCCCATAGTAGCTAACTGATGACCCTGCTCCTGGGCCTCCGCTAACGAGAACAGAGAAGGCATATCACCCTAGTTGAACCAATCACCTCTCTTTCTCCTGGGTATCTGGAATTGAGGCTTGGAGATGCAAGTACAGGCCGAAACAGAAGGTTCTGTAGACCAATATATAAGTAGATGAATGAGAAGAGAAGCTGGACTAAAGACAGAAGAGATGATGTAGTCAGAGAGATAGAATGAGGGTTCATGGTGATTTTACAGTTTCCACGATGCCTCTTGCATCTGTTTCAGTGAGATTCTCTCTGCATCTTTATAATAGCTTCACTTTCCATTTGTCCTCCTTTGAGTGTGTCTCTGGCCCATGAACCAAACTATCCCTATCCAACCACCCCTTTTCACCCAACAAAGACAACCATCACTTCTCTGTGAGCAACCCATGCTCCCTGCACACAGGCTCCTTTTAACACACTGAATTGCAATTCGTCATTTAAAGATTTCTTCCTTACCAGGCGGTGAGCAGACTGAAGTCAAGGTCTATGAGTTCATACCTTATCCCTATTACCTAACTTCATACTAGGGACATAGTAAATGCCCAATTAATGTCTACTGAACCAAATTAAGACAGTGTCATCTGCAGGATAAAATCATGTACATATCTATTTGTTCTAAGCCCTTACTGTTTCCATCGGAGACCAGGACTCCACAATCAGCTTACAGCCATGCCTTAACAATGTGCACCAATCACAAGCCACTTTGGAGATGCTTTTCTAAAACTAAGCCCATTCCCTTAATTATATCACTGCCTCTGCAGAAAACAGTGACTTTTTAGAGATATGGACAGGACTTTATACTTTCCTAATATAAAAAATTTAAATTAAATATTTAATCATTATTCAGTATGGCCATGGTAGAGATAAAGAGAAACGTGTACAATCCAATTGGAATAAAGGATCCATATCCCCAGAAAGAATTTCCAAGTTGAGAGGTACTTTAAAAGTCAAATGATTCAACTGCTATATTTTATGCTTGGAGATTCTGAGGCCCGAAGAGGACTAAAACCAAGGTTCATAATTCTGAAGACCACCACTCTTTCTACCTAATCCTGAAAGTCACTTTCCTTGAAATAGCAAGGTCTGACATTTTTAAAACACTATTTCCCCATTCCTCTATGGTGGATTAATAATATTTCAGAAAGAACATGGTGGCAGGAGAAGAAGGGGTTTCCTAGTTGAGTTGGGCAGAGCTAAGATTTCAACACTAGTCCCTCAGACAAGCCAATATCCTAGTCTGAACTGCCACCTTAGAAAACTATTAGTTGAATCATCTTGGAAAAGAAAGTTCACCTCTTTGAGCCTCAGTTTCCTCATAAGCAATGCATATACTGAAAAATCTGTCTGACAGAATAGGGTGGGAAGATAAAATGAGATCATCAGAGGTCAGCAGACATTTTCTTAAAGGGCCTGATAGTAAATATTTTAGTCTTGGTGTGCCATGTGAGGTCTCTGTTGCATATTCTATTTCTTATCTTTTAAAAATGTACAATAATACTTAGTACATGGGCCATACAAAAGCAGGCCATCAACTGTAATTTGCCATGGCTGATCAAAAACATATGGTCCAAGAACTAGGCATGTCTTAATGCTGCATATTCAGCACCTAGGACAGTACTAGATGCTTTGGGTATTTGCTCAATAAATATCTGCTGGTGAATAACATATGTAAAGGACCTGGACCTAATTAAACTTAAAAGCTTTTGCACAGCAGAGGAAACCATCAACAAAACAAAAAGACAAACCTACAGAATGGTTGCAAACTATATGACCAACAAGGGGTTAATATCCAAAATATATGAATAGCTCCTACAACTCAATATAAAAAAACAACAACAACCCACCCAATCAAAAAATGGACAGAAGACCTGAATAGACAATTTTCCAAAGAAGATATACAGATGGCTAACAGGCATATGAAAAGATGCTCAACATCGCTAATTATTAGAGAAATGCAAATCAAAACAACGAGATATCACCTCACACCTGTCAGAATGGCTATCATCAAAAAGTCTACAAATAATAAATGTTGGAAAGGATGTGGAGAAAAGAGAACCTTTGTACACTGTTGGTGGGAATGTAAATTGGTACAGCCACTATGGAAAAGAGTATGGAAGTTTCTCAAAAAACTAAAGATAGAACTACCATATGATCCAGCAATTCCACTCCTGAGTATATATCCAGAAAAAAGGAAAACACTAATTCAAAAAGATACATGCACCCCAATGTTGTAGCATCACTATTTATAATAGTCAAGCTATGGAAGCAACTCAAGGGTCCATCAACAAATGAATGGATAAGGTGATGTGATATATATGTACAATGGAAAATTACTCATTAAAAATAATAAAATTCTGCCATTTGAAACAATGTGAATGGATCTAGAAAATATTATGCTTAGTGAGATAAGTCACACAAAGACAAATACTGTATGATATCACTTCTATGTGGAATCTAAATTAAAAAAAACACAAATATATGTAGAAAAACAGAAAGAGACTCACAGATACAGAAACAAACTAGTGGTTACCAGTGGGGAGAGGGAAGTGGAGAAGAGCAAGGTACAGGTATGGGATTAAGAGATACAAAGTACTATGTATAATATAGATAAGCAACACAGATATATTATATAGCACAGTGCTGCATCTTCAACACCTAGGACAGTACTAGATGCTTGGATATTTGCTCAATAAATATCTGTAATGAATAACATACGTAAAGAGCCTGTCCAAAGTCTAACATGTGAAAATAACTGTCCATTTATTTAATGTTGTTTCTATTGTTAGTGTTGCTTGCTTAGCTCCAGCACTATGAAACAATATGAGAGATACAAAGGTATTGTGCACAGGCAGATTGAAATGGGTGAATTAGCTAACTAAAGAATTCAGAGGAAAAACAGGCAACTGTGATCTCAAGGAGCCAGGAAAATTGTCACAGATGAGGTGGCATTGCTCTGAGCTTCAATGCCAAGATCTCAACAGTCATAAGAGCTGATCTGCATACAGATTGTGGCTGAGCCTGGAAACTTCAGGTGTCCCAGCCCTCTGAGCACTATAGTTATAATATTTTGGATTTTTGGCTGCATGTGCACATAAATTGAAGACCTGTAATTAAGAATCTAGCCTTAGGAAAGCGTGGAGCCACTGTGGTTGAGCACCACATTAGGAAGAGACACTTTCTCCTTCTTCCTCCTCCAACTATGTACACCCTCCAATACACGCTCAGAGGAGCTAGTGCCAAGCCAGCATTGGGGTTGAGGTGATGTTAATCTGATCACTAGAGGCAACGTGACTCAATTTATACCTCCAAACTTGTGGATGGTAATGCACCACCAATGTAAACATTATCACAATTAATTAACCCATCCTCTTTAACAGACAAGGAAATAGTTTCAAAGGTGAAAAAACTTGCTCAAGTTCATCCAGCTAAACAGAGTTATGTCTCTCTGCCTTTTCACTACATGGTTTACCTAAAGAATAAATTGCAAATGACTAGCATCAACTCATTTCCCAGGAATGTATTTTGAATGACAGAAGGCTCTAATGTCTGAACAAGGGTTTGACACTCAGACAAGGGAAGCAGAGAGAGTGAAGATAAACTTCAAAGCTGTTTTCCTTGTGTAGAGAAACCCGACTTCATCAATCAAGTAAACGGGTTCTCAGGGTTTTGGTTGAGTACTAGAGCTTCGATGACGATGACACCCAGAGGGTTGTTAGACCATTGCTGCAGTCAAAATGTACACAAAGATCAGGCCCAGGGTTGAAACTCGGGCTTCATAAAGCTGCTGTCATAAGGAGTCAAAAAGAAACAGGCATGGACCAAGGAGACAAAGCATGCCCCACTCCCTCATTCAGAATAATTGGTCATGTCTATAAAATGTAACCTCCAGATTCATCATGCTACACAGGCTGTTTCAAGTGCAGATGCTAGTATTTGGTCTATTTCATTCAACTCTTCAAGATTAATCAATAAAAAGATGTCTACAGTGCCTGTGTACCTGGCAAAAAAAAGAAATAAAGAAAGAAATGACCTCAGTGGATATAAACACTGCTTAGATTTCTTAGAGCACTTAGGAGGCCCTGAGTAAATCAGGCAGGTTCAAGTATGTGATGGATTTCTGCTGTCCGATTTAATATTTAATATTTTAATATTTAATCCTAAAGCTATGTGCTCCATTTCAAGTTACAGCTTATTAAAAAGTCAAGCTATTAAAAACACTAAGTGTTTTAGTTCAGGAAGAGAGCATAGCCTCCCCTAAGTGACAGGTGACTCTGCTGTCTTGCTTTATTTGTTTTTAAAAACATGGATTTATTTCTTAAATATTTATTATTCATGCAACAATAATGCTATCCAGTATTTATATAGCATCTGTCTTCTGAGGAGCACTCCAGCAGAATAACATCATCTGTCTTTATGAACTTCATTGTCAGGAAGAAGACTGGACTAACTTTTGCCTTCTTACAGATGAGAAAACAGAGGCTCAGGGAGATTAAATGAGTTTTCCCAAGTCACAGAGTAAACCTATTGGATTTACTCACAGGGAAGCTGCCCAAACCAGTGTTGGTTGGCTATAACAGTAAAGTCTCTGCTACAGATTTCCAGAGCAACGTCCTTCCCACAATTTGTTTACTGCTTACTCATAAACCTTTACCTACAGAGGGATGTCTATGGGACAGACACACACTGCGTTACAAATGGCTCATTCATTCATTGAAGAAATATTTATTAAGTTCCTACTATGTGTCAGGTACTATCTAAGCCCTAGAGCTGTGTATTAGTTTCCTTTGGCTGCTGTAACAAATTATCTCAAACTTAGTAACTTGAAGCTTACAGTTCGGGAGGTCAGAAGTCCTAAAGTCAAGGTGTCAGAAGGGCTGTGTTTCTCATGCTGGATATAGGGGAGAGTCCATTGCCTTGCCTTTTCTAGCTTCTAGAGGCCATGGAATCTTCCAACCTCTGCTTTCATCATCATGTCTCCATTTTATGAGTCTTGACTCTCCTGCCTTCCTCTTATATGGATGCTGTGATTATACTGGGCCCATCTGGATAATCCAGTAGTCTCTACATTTCAACATTCACAAAATCTCTTTCGCTATGTGAAATAACACACTCACAGGCTGCTGTGATTGGGACACGGACTTCTTTGGGGAAGCGAGATAATATTCAGCCCACCAAGGAACACAACAATGTTTAAGACTTGTTCTAGCCCTTGCAGCAATCTTTGTTTGGTGGGAAAGAGGTACACAAATGAATGATGACAAAATATGATCATAAATGACAAGAGATGATGAGTGAGAAGATGGGCTAATGGGTGTGAAGAAGACCCCCAAGAAGATGATGTCCAAAGCTAGTCTGAAAGGATTAGTGGGAAATAATCAGGCAAAGGATTAAGGTAGTATGCTGGAGGTCAGGAAGTCCAGGGACCAAGGATGCTCTAGGCAAAAGTCACAGCACAAGCAGAGTGCTGTTTCTACTTCATTGACTTTGATGTTTGCTTCCAACTGGTCTGCTTTGTTTCAGAGGTACCCTGAGTGATAGAAAAAGGAATCGACTGTAGAGCATAGCACTGAAAAGCAAGAGGCCTGGTGTCAGGCAATCTGGGCTTCATCCAAGCCCTGACCCTTCTTAAAAGTTTAGCTTCTCTGAGCTTTACTTTTCACATCTGTCAAATGGGAGTACTAACTGTACTTACAGAGTTGCTCCAAACATAAAATGAGATAATGAATATAAAGTTCTTAGCACATAGTTGGTGCTCAATAAAAGCTAGATTTTTTTTAGTTGCCTCACTTTGGACCTCTTCTGCTCCAAGATTCTGTAATGGGGTGCATGTTTTGACCTGTGACAGGAAACCCCTCTAGAAAGAGCAGGTGACTATTTCCCTAGAGACCCTCATTCCCAGGGATGAGGCCACATGTCACTTCAGGAAGATTATGAGGACTTCTCCAGGATGTTATAGAGGGAGAAAGCAAGACTGTGGCTGACATACCGGGACTGCTGGGTCCTGGAAATTTCCTATTGTGGGAATTTCACTTTCTTCTCTTTTTGAAATAGCCAGGTATGGCTATTCTTGGGGAAAAATAAATAGCTGTGATTTCTGTTCACTGGAGGAGTCCTAATTTCCTGACTTTTTCCCACAATGTTGACAGTATCATGTAGATGAAGACAAGTTGTGGAAACTGGGCCAGGTCAGCTGCTAATGACCATGTAAGTGACAGAACTTCAATTTACCCACGGATAAAATGAAATGCTTTGAACAAGATGATTTGTAAGACTCCTTCTAGATTTAAAATTATGTTATTTTATGGTGAGTCTGGAGCATAAATAGGCACCAACTACAAAAAGGCAACCTGGGCTGATGGGAAAAACATGATTTTGGGGTCAGACAAATGTGTGCTTAACTCTGAGATTTACTCACAGGGTTCATTTCCCTGAGTCTCAGCTCCTGCAAATTGGGGATGAAAGTGCCTACCTGAAAGCGTTGACAGGACGACTACAAGATGTCATATGTAATGGAGAGTCTGGCACAAAATTGGTGTTCAATGAATGTTGAATGTAAAAACGGAATGGGGTGTGTCTCACCAACATTTCACCCTCAAATACCGGCGACCAGATCCTGTTCTCAGAGGTCTTCTTTTTTAAATTTAATGTTTACTGTTACCAAAGTATCATGTGTTTACAGTTCAAAAAGTCAGAGTATTAGAAGGCTTAAATGAAAAATAACAGTCTCCTTCCTCACTCCTTCTTCCCCCCACCCCGGCTAATTACTGCTCCTTAGAGGAAATAACTTTTAATTTTTAGCCATTCCTGGTAGTTTCCTTCCATATTTCTAAAAAAAAAAACATGCTTACACTGTTGTTTCTTAATCTATTAATTTTAACATCCTGTTAATGGTATTGGAAGATGTTTCTCTCTGTCTCTCTCTGTCTCTGTCTCTGTCTCTCTCTCTCTCCCCAGACGCACTCACATCCTGCCGATTCAGTGGTGCCACATTTCTGGGTTAAATCCATAATCAGCACGTGCATCATTGTGGTGGTTCAGCCAAAGAGGTACAATGATTCAATTTCTTCCTCATACTGGTGTAGTTTTTCCCAAAGTTATTGCCTTTAATTCCTCATTTTCTACACACCCAATATGAATTCTTTTCAAAAACATTCACCAGAACTCCAAAAAATTACTGTGATAAATTCATTAGTAAGCTATCCAACATTTATCTAGGAGGTACCCCTTCAGGACACCTGTGCCACCTTCTCCAATATGGACTGGGTGTTCTCCAGATCTGCTACGTAACTGTCACCCTACATCACCTACCCCCTTCCTATCCTTCACCACCTCTTGGGACTGTCTTTAACTTCTCTGCTCTGTTGAACCCCGTTTTCATGCTTCCATATTTTCCTTTTTCTTGATTTTCTTTCTTTTTTCAGAAAGTCACAATCTCCAAAAGCTTTCTCAGGTAAATGTTTGAGTCCTTGCATGTCTGAAAATAGTTTTCACCATATCCTCACTCTTGAGTAATAGTTTGAGTAGGTAATAAATTCTAGGTTGTAATTCTGAGAGCGTGGATCTTTTGTCTTCTAGCTTCTACTACTTCTGTTGAGAAGTCCAACGTCAATTCCTTATTCTTTTTTTTTTTTTTTTTGCAGTACGCGGGCCTCTCACTACTGTGGCCTCTCCCATTGCGGAGCACGGGCTCCGGATGTGCAGGCTCAGCGGCCACGGCTCACGGACCCAGCTGCTCCGCGGCATGTGGGATCTTCCCGGACCAGGGCACGAACCCGTGTCCCCTGCATCAGCAGGCGGACTCTCAACCACTGCGCCACCAGGGAAGCCCCAATTCCGTATTCTTAATCCTTTTCATATGACCCTTTATTATTTCCTTGGAGTCTGCAGGATTATCTCTGCATCCTCAGCATTCTGTGATTTAAAAATGATGTGCTTTATAATGAGTTTTAAATTTTATTTTATTGAGTACTCAGTAAATCTCTATAGCCCAGAGCTTCATATCTTTCACTTCTGGGCAATTTTATAGCATTCATTCTCTGATAATCGCCCCCCTGCCATTTTCTCTTTCCTCTCCCTGCAATTTCTGGTAGTTATATATACAGCTTCTGAACTTCCTTTAGTTTTCTAAAATCTGCTCTAATTTACATCTCTTTGACTTTTGTTTCTACTTTCTTAGAAATTTCCTGATCTTTCTCTATCAATTATGCTATTTAAAGTTTGTCTCAACTTTAATATTTTTAATTTCTAAGAGTTGTTTCTTGTTCTCTCATAGCTCATTTCTCATAGCATCCTTCTCTTGTTGCATTGATGATATATTTTCTCTAAGTTCTGTGAGGATCTTAACTATCATTTATTTGAAGTTTTCTTCTGCTTCCTGTATTACTTCTGTTTTTCTCAAGTTCCATTTTACTGTGTGCTTTTTCATTTTTTTCCCATGTTGAAGACTTTTCTCAAGGGGCTGACTACCCTTTACATGCATTAATATTTGAGTGAAAGCGCACACACACACACACACACACACTGATTGGAAGATCTGTGCATGGGATTCATCAACTGAAATTTATGAAAGAATTTCACTCTCATGGATCAAGCTATTCTCTTGGGATAATCCTAAATTTAGTATCTGTCATTATTTTTTCCTGGTCCCTCCTGTTTGTTTCTGGAAGATTCTCCTAATCTTCTTCTATCTGGAGGTATAATCCTGGCTGCCAGCATTCCAGGAGCCCAGAGAAAGAGGGCTGGACAATCTCTCCATTCAGTATACTGACTTTCACTTAATCCCTCTCTTTTCATGACTCACATGCCCACCATTCTCTGAGCTCGACATTTCTTGATTCAATTTTTCCAAATCTTCATCTCCCCTTCTCTGCCTGGCTCCACAGGATGGGGTTGGTTATCTGGGAGTCTGCACATCCTTTGCCCATGCTTTCTGAGGTAGCTGGTACCTCCAATTCCTGACACTTTCTGAGGTTCTGTGACTCACATCACCTTGATTTGTATTCATATTCCTCCTTGACGAATCCTTAGATTTTACTTTTC